>NC_088929.1:44545000-44667500 GCF_038396675.1 Hydra vulgaris
TGTTGTCTGACAACTTGAAAGATCGACATGGACTCGCCTCTTTTTTAGTTTTAAAATGTTCAAATTGTTTATTTCGTAAAAATTTTTGTACTTCAAAAAAAAGTGGTAAGCAGGGATACGACGTAAATAAGCGAGTTGTTTACACCATGCGGTCGTTGGGACATGGTCACGCAGGACTTGAAAAATTCACTTCTTTAATGAATATTCCTCCGCCAATGACAAGAAATAACTATGACAAGCTTGCTAAAACAATTTCTAAAGTTGTGAAAAAAGTAGCAATAGAAACTATGTGTGATGCTGCAGAAATTAGACACGATTCTAATACTGATATTGTTGATACTGGTGTTTCATGTGATGGGACATGGCAACGACGAGGTTTTTCATCATATAATGGTGTAATGACTGCAATATCTATTGATAGTGGAAAAGTTTTGGACGTAGAACCAATGAGTAGAGTTTGTAAAGCTTGTATTTTAATGGAACCAAAAAAGAAAAGTGAACCTTTACATTTTGCTGAGTGGAGAAACGTGCATAAGTGTGCATATGATTACAAAGGGTCTGCTGGGGGTATGGAGCCAGTTGGTATGAAAAAAATATTTGAGCGTTCTATTACAGATCGCAAGCTTCGCTACATAAAATATTGAGGTGATGGGGACAGTAAGAGCTATTTAAATGTTATGAATGTCTACCCTGGTTTGGAAGTAAAAAAACTTGAGTGTGTTGGACATTATCAAAAACGTATAGGTACAAGATTAAGAAAGTTGAAAAAACAAACTAAAAACCTTGGTGGTAGAGGTAAATTAACAGATGCCACAATTGATTGGTTGCAAAGTTATTTTGGTTGGCAAAGTTAATTAGAGCTAATGTAGGGGATTTAGCATCTATGAAAGCTGGTACTCTGGCATCACTTTATCATGTTGCCTCCAACAAGGAGAATAATCTTTATTTTCCGCATTGCCCAGTCGGAGCTGATAGTTGGTGCAAATATAATTCAGACAAAAGCCAATGGTACAAATACTTATAAACCTGGACCAGGTTTACCAATAGACATTGTTTATAAAATCAAACCAATCTTTGCAGAACTCAGTGCTGACGATTATTTGGAAAAGTGCTTACATGGTAAGACACAAAGTACCAACGAAAATTTTAATGGAACTATCTGGGAGTGTTTACCTAAAACGAACTTGTATCATTCAGCCAATTAGTATTCGGAGTTTATGATGCAGTGGCTAACTTTAACATTGGTCGAAAAGCCTCGATTTTAGTCTATGAATCTTTGGACATAATTCCAGGAGCATATACTCTTAAAGGTTGTAAAAATTTAAACTATAAACGACTGTCGCGTTCCAAATACAGGAATATTGCTAAAAACAAGTTGCGACAAAAAATTATTCGTGGAAAAAAACATAAAAATTATAAAGAAAAAGAAAAAGAAGGGAAGTTGTATGAAGCAGGAGGTTTCTAATATTTTATATTAGTTTTTTAACTATAGTTTGTGTTTTACCTAAAGTTTTAAAGTTTTATGTGCTATTTTTTTTTTCTTTTCGCGTTTTCTCAAAATAGTCTTTTTTCACACGCCGGCCGTTCTATCTCAAGAGCCGTTTAACCAATTTTGATGAAATTTTCAGGAGTTGTTTCTATGATTATAAACAATGTTTTAATACAAACAGTTTTTTAAATTGAGGTTTAGATTTTTTTATTTTTAATAAAAAATATTTTCGCCATCTTTAAATGTGCACACATCACTCAGATTTTTAGTTAAAGGTAAATGCCGCTATTAAAACACCCTTTGACCTTTTGTGAAGCATTTGGTAAAAGGTTTTTAAGAGATCTTGCACGGTTATTTAGTTTTTACGGCCGGTGTGAATGCATTTTTTGCCCATTTTTAAGTGTTTTTTGTGGTTACTTTGGTAACCAAAAACCGTTTTGTATTTTTTTCAAGGATCTTGTTTATTCATATTATATTGATGTTTTATGTTCTTGATTTTGTTTAAAATGTTTAATTCTTCTGTTTAGGGGGGGGGGGGGGGGGGAATTACCCCTTAATTAAATGACTTTTTATTGTTTATTTGCTTTAAAAAAAGAAACATGCTTGTTAAGTTTTAAACGTAACAATTTAAGATTTAAAAATATTAATTGTAACGTTTAAAAAGTAAAGATAAGAACGAGGCTGTGTAAGATCAAAAAAACAGTGTCAAAGTGAAAAAAGTATTGGAAATATACGTTGTGCCGGCCGGTATCTGTCACCATATTTTTTACTTCCAAGTAAATTTTAATTATGTATAGAACTCGACAATTTTCATTATTTTAGCTATCGATCAATTAAAATTAAAATTTTGGATAAAAGATCTACATCTGTCCAAAAACACCTGAAGAATAGTCCAAGATTATACACTGTTGACTAAGATCATCTGTATTTTTTTTACTCTAACATCTGCCCGATTTAATCTAGGAAATCAATGACTCTTAAGAACCTCCTTTGAAAAATATAACTACATCTGGTATTTTTCTATAAGTCCATTAGCAATTGCAAAAATTACCAACTTTATTAAATCAACATTATTAACTAAGTTAATATGACATTATTTTTAAATAATATTTTCCAGATAACTAACTACATCTGAAAAAAATGCACTTGTAACTACTTCTGTTTAAAATAATGCATTATAATTCAATATTTTCATAAACCTTTTAGTTATATTTAAATACGATTAAAAAAATGTAATTTCATCTGTAGGATTCACAGATAGAGTTATTCTTGAGATGTAACAATATTTTTAAAATTTCTCGATGGAGTTAAACAGTTATTGGTATACTTAAGATAATTGATGAGATGTAACATCTGTAGTATCCGTATACTTTTTACACAGATGCTATTAGATACCAATAAAATCTGATGTTGTTGGACAGATGTTTTATACCTCAGTGTATACAAAGATGTATATAGAGTGTATATACAGATGTCGTTGAACAGATGCAGTTGTACGTCACTATATTGACAGTTGTTAAAGTAATGTTATTAAACATAGCAAAAACTGTATTGGCGCATCTAGAAATTTTTATTTCTATTCTGCACACGACGCTAGAAAAATTAGCGCTTTTTGTCCAGTAAATTAAATCAAAGCTGAACATCGGAATTTGATGGACCGATATTCAGCTTTGATTTAATTTACTTTAATTACTTACAAGAAATATTAAAAAAAAAACAACAGAAAAGTTAAAACAACCTACGATGATATTTCTAAACTTCGTATCTTAAAGAAAATGTTTTTCTCGTTCAAGTTCTTAATTTGTGTTTATAGTGGGCATTAGAACAAAACCCGACGCACAATAATGCCTACAATGCAAATATATATCTTACTGCGGTTATCACGATTTCGTGAACAAAGACTTCGTAGGATGATAAGACGATGCAATACTTTATGCAATATAATACAATATTTATCATGTGATTTGAATAAATGAAATACATAAGTGAGTTGTAGCCGATTAATATATAATTGCACATTCTAGGATCTTGTGCGTTATTTGACCGCTTTTTCTCTGATATCTTTACTACTCAATTTTTTCTGACTTTAACTCGACCATTCTTCGTTCTTCTCAAACTCACTTTACTCTTGCTCAAACGAAGCGGATTATGATATTCTTTAGTAAGCTAAACTCGTCTTATTATTTTAATATCCCCTTTTTTTTTAATTATAATGAAATAGTGTAATTTTACGTTTTAAATCCTAGATATTTTCCAAGAACCACTTCTTCTAAAGTAAACAATGGTAACCATTACGCTCAACCGATATCAGGCAAGTTTTTTAAAAAATTAAAAATAGCGAAACAACTAAACCTAGCAATGAAGCAATGACACTGCTTGGCAATAATTGCTTTAAGTCAAACTTATACTATAAATACACCACTTTGCTAGCGACTCAACGATCTTTATCTAGGAATGCCCAATTCCACCACAAATAAAACATCAATCAACTTAATGTAAACATAGATTCTAAATTTGTTTACTTTAAGGTGCATACGATTCATATCGAATTAATAATCGCTTAAACGAGCCATCCAACTATATATTGGAGTCAAATTTAAATGGGTTAAGAACCATTAAATTTTTATTGTTTTCTTCTGTGTTTCTCAACACACGGGTTTAAATAAATCCGTTTAAAGGGTTTATCCACGCCGCCATTACAGTACCAGTTTTCAAAAAACCTCTCTGAAAGACTCCTCTGAAAGGGTATTAGAAGCGATAAGCTTTATAATTAAAGGAAGTTATAAATATTACGCATGGTTGCATTTTCTTAAGATTAAAACATAACCCGATTAAAGCATAACCCGGCCGCTCTCACATATATCAGTCGGCAATGCGTCAGAGATTAATCAAAATCCTAAAATAAAATAACAAAGGATAAAATGCTTAGTTTTGCATTTAGTTGAACAAAGCACATAACGCAACAAATTAAAAGAATATTTATGTCATACTTATTTCACTTATTTTCATACGAAATATAAAATACTATTCACAGCCCAACCAATTACACCTCTACCAAACAACATTTCAAAAAGGAAAATATACCTCAAATTAATTGGTGTAATAATAACAAAATATATGATATACAATTGTTTTATCCATCCTACTCATCCATAGAGTTGATTTAAATACGATAAACAGTTCAACAAAAAAATCAAACTCATTTTTTTTTTTGAAATGACATATATTATTGGAAACAGCAGAATTAACGATTTCCAAAACTGCAGTCAAGCAAATTTAGCAAATTTAGTTAGAGAATTTTAGCAAATATAGCAAATTTAGTTAGAATTTTAGCAAATTTAGTTAAAGAAAAGCACTAACTAAATTTGCTAAAAAGTTATCAGTTTTTAAAGGTGAAAAATTTTGTGCTTCAAATTCTTTCAAAAATTGTGACCCCGAATGTAACAATTTGAGAGAAATATCAGTGTTACCGAATTATCGATATAGATATTGACCACAAAATTTTCAGGGTTGCTTGCTGCATTAATATATAACAAAAAAAGTAAAAAAAAAACAGTGGCAGATTTACCCGAGGGCGTTTGGGCCACACGCCCCCAAGGGCGGTTTTTTTTTTTTTTTTTTTTTTATGATTTTTTAAACTTTGAACGTTAAAGTTAAAATGTACAATAACAACAAAATAAATAACATTTACCATTCCAATAATAGCTTTAAAAAAGTTATAAGGGATAGATAATTCATAATTGGAAACTTCATTGTTTTTTCAATAGGTGAAAAAAGGGTTACATAAAGACTCTATATAATATATTGTTGAAAAAAAACTTATTTTAAAGAAATGGATTGCAATTACTAATGTAGAAAACCATAAAAAATTTAAGATATTGTATCTATTGGAAGCTAATGTCTCCCAAAGCAATGTCAGCAAGAAATTCACTTATTAAAAATATTTT
This sequence comes from Hydra vulgaris, assembly GCF_038396675.1. Taxonomy (NCBI): domain Eukaryota; kingdom Metazoa; phylum Cnidaria; class Hydrozoa; order Anthoathecata; family Hydridae; genus Hydra; species Hydra vulgaris. The sequence goes on from NC_088929.1 coordinate 44,550,437, forward strand.
TCTTTCATTGTTCAAATATTCAACATTGATTAAGATGTTGTTCTTTTTTGATGAAAAGGAATGAATACTTCTCAGAAAAATAACATCTTTCCCCTCTACATCCCAAATATGATTTATGCTTCTTTGTAGCAAACCAGGATCTCTGTTCAATATCTGCCTGATAATGTCTCTTGTTTCATCAGAAAAACTGGGAAATGTTTTTGGTTCCACATTTTTGTCTAAATCTAATTTTATTGCTCTTTCTATTTTTCTCCTATCCGTTTTGTCCCGTTTTTGAGCAGTTTCTATTTGACGTAACTTGGCAGCAGCATCAATTTCAGACTTCCTCACGAGCAACAGCTTTCTGTTTGCTACTGCTTGTTTAATGGCAAAAGTAATGATATCTTTTTGTTTAGACAGATTCAACTGCATCAACCAATTAAAGGTCTTATTGATTTTGCATTTTACTTTACCATCTAGAAATCTAGAGGTAGCATTATGAGCTCTCTTACTCAGTGCATCAAACATACCCAGAACTCTTTCGCTATGCATATTATGCACTGGTGCTTTTAGTGTACTGTTAATTACATCTCTTCTGGGGTTAGATAGGGCTCCATAGAGATATGGCGCTAGTTGCCTCTTTAAAACTATAATAAATCCTGTGGCAAAAGACGTGGCAATATCTTTAAAATAATTATCAGACTTCAATTCTAAGTAAAACAAGTACAGTATCCGTTGTGCCAATTCACAACGAAACAATCCACAGGCAATGAAAGCAGGAGTAATGGGTCATTCTTTATTTCTGTAAGTCAACAAAGACATGATTTTAATAATGGAACCTGTTAAATAAAAACAAGTTAACTTATTAGATTTTTTTTTTATTCAGTACATGCATTTAAAATTTTTGCATCAAGTAAAATTAATTGAAATATGTTTTTTTATTGTGGATATCAACCAAAATTAAATCTGTATTATCAACCTGTGTTAAATGTAAATTATGTTATATGTACCATTTCTAAATGACTTCTGTTCTCTTTGTTTTCATAAAATTGTGTCATCCATGGATGTCACCTGTCAAACAGGTAATAAAATTGTGTCATTCATTGTGTCACCTGTCAAACATTTGCCATACAGTCCTGTGAAAAAAAGATAAAAATGTATTTGTTAAAAAAACGATATCTTGTTGACAATGCTTATATAATAATTAAGAATGATTAAACATATATAATGGATAGTTATTGGATAAAAAGACATGCAAACCTACCTAAAACTCTCAATTGAGTCATAATTTTTGGATTGTTAAAATCACCCAGGAGAGCAAGTCTCAATGCAGCTGCGCTGCAGTATTTTTAGTGATATGGGATGAAACTCTCTTTCAGCTGGTAAACAGTGCCTGCTATATGGAATAGAATATGGAATAGAATGCAGCCGATTCCCTACATACCGAACAATAACTCCAGGTTTTAGACCATTGCTGATTAAGTATGTCTTAAAACCAGCTGGGTCACCAGATTTCATTTTGTATCTTTTCAAATCTTCAAAAAGAATACCTGTTATTTACATATATATATATATATATATCCGTAATTATCATATAATCATGTTTATTACTAATTCCTAGAACTAAAAATATATGCATATAAAAAAAGTTACTTTAGATTTAGAAGTTAATTTAGACACACCATTAAGCATATTCGCAGCATGACACTCATTCCCATACACCTGGTTTGTAACATTGCTTGTGTCAAGTTTGCGTAGAATTTTCCGAGCTTCGGTTGCCAGACCATCTAAAGGATGAACATTGCAGTTGAGTTCAGTTAGTGGCTTGCAAAACATGTCACTGAATTGTTGATTGATATAGTGATTTACTTTTGCTCTGTCTGTAAGAGTAGACTCAAAGGTGTTGCGAAATTTGTTAAGTATAATATGCTGTTGTATACCCGTAAGTTTTGAATAAGTTGTTGCAATGTCCTGAAAAAAATTTACTAACTGCACCATATAGTCCCCTGATTTGCCACCTGCTAATTCAGCAATTTGTATTGTTAGCTGTCGTCCAGAAGTGACGTTCGTTGACATGAACCCCAGATTTAGTTGTCGCATCCCAAGAGAGTGTTGCTACAGCAGATGTAGAGTAATAGAGGTGTTCTGCCACTTGTATATCTGAGATAATACCTAATTCATATGCCATCTGTGCAGTCTGTGTTGGTCGGGGAACATACAAAACACGTGAACCAGTCAACGCTTCGACAACAAAACGATTAACTTGCCCAGCATTTTTTATCGGTACTTGGTTTAGAAGGCACATATAGATGCACTTACGGATATGTATTGTATATCTGACTTGCTTTTTATGTTGTCTTTTGTTATATGACTTTGTAGTAAAAAAGTGTGTTGGTGAGTTGTTCTGTTGGCGATCCAATTGACTTTTGAGATCATCCAATTCCAAGCCCCGATTGACAATGTCTTTGAGTTCTTCTTTTTTTTCTTTCAGCTTTTGTGTTAGCTTGACTATGTGTTTATCAGCTCTTTTATATCTTCTCTTTGCATTCAAAATAGTCCTCTTAAAATTTTTTAATGTCAACCTTTCAAGACGTGCATTTAATAAAGAATTTTCGAGCTTCAACTTTCTCTTCTCTTGTCTGAGCTTGTCGACACATATTTTTTTCTTTTAAGGTCTTGAGTTGAACGTTTTATGCGTACATTATCTGAACTTAGTAAACTTTTTGCCTTCAAGTAATTGATCTGTTTTCCCATTGTTTTTTTTTGCAGTACTAGGGATTTTCTTAAATATGGACATTTCGAACAGTCTGTTTTCAATTTCTTTGCATTCTCTATGTTAACTGTCACCACATTTATAGTTTGCAATACTTCCTCTACTTCCATTTGCATAACTATTTGGGCTTTCATTTTATGGACTTTAAAAGGTGATTCCAATAGGTCTGATAATTTGCACCATAGTTCATTTGAGCCTCTTTTTGAAATATTTAATTTCTAAAAAAATTCTCTTTAAGGCTATTGTAACAGCTCCAAGATTACATTCATACCCATGTGAAGACTATATTTTATGCAGTCTCACACTAGCTTTTGTTATCTTTTTTTTCTCTAACAAGTAGATGTAGATTGCAAAACCATTTTTAAAAACTGTTCTGGCATTACTATCCACTTTAAAGGAGTCAACATACGCATTGAAATCAGAAGCAGTTTTTTTGTAGTGACTGACATGATTGCACAGTTAAAAGTAATTGAAAATATGTTGACTGGCATATGATTATAATTTATGATATGGACAAGTGTCAGGTGACTTTATTTATTATGAAATAGGCAGTATATTACATATTTATTTAGTTTAATAGTTAAAGAGGATACATATTTATTAAATTTTAATACTAGATAGGGAAAGATTAGAAACCAAGTGATTTTAAACAATAAATTTTATTGTTTAAAATCACTTGGTTTGACGAAACATTGTTTTTATTTTACAAACAATGTTTTTCACGCCCCCGGTGTTGACGAAAAATAAATAAAACTTTTCAGAATGTAATAGCTTCACAGAGGTGTACTCTAAAATTGGCCGGCAATGAAATATTTTATAATATTATACATTTTCAGAAAGGTAATATAATAAGCTAGAAGTAGGTACAATAATATTTGAGTTTACTAATCTACAAAAAAAATTCTCTAAAGATTAAACTCACCTTATTTCATTGAAGAGATGTAACTTTAGAAAGGATTTTGTTAAACTTAGAACGAAAAGATCACTGTAATCAGCAGGAATCCGCATAAAAATGGCGTCATTTTTATTGGCAGTTTCCTTTGTAATTAACTAGAAAAAAGCATCTACCGACAGGTACTAAAAAAATCTCCCTCTGTTTGTAGAACGAAAATCAAAGCAATTTTTGTGACCTTGTTTTCCGCCGCAAACGGACGTTTGTTAAACTGCCTAAATAAGAGAAAAACAATTAAAACCAAAATCAAAACAACTAAAACCAAAATCAAAACTATAAACTGAATAATAGGTTATGATTGAAGTTTAAATTTAGATAAGTGCTTTATTTACTTATCTACTGTATCAATGTCATGATTTTAACCTAGTACATAGTAGAATTAAAAAAATAAACCTCCGAAAGTAGAAGGTATTGCATAGGTTAAAATAACCTCCCAAGTAAAGAATAATATACAAAATCAATAGAATAAAAAATAATATTTCAAACAAACAATACACATACATATTAGAACAGCATAAAATTCTTTTATTTATAAGTTAAGAATCTTAAACAATTATCATAGGTTAAGAAAGTTTTTTTTTTTTTTTTTTTTAAATATTGAAACTAAATTTGATGACCAAAATAAGGACTTTGCCTATAAATAAGGACTTTGCCTATAAATAAGGACTTTGCCAAAATGCTAAAAATGAGTTTTCGCTACGCTCAGAACACAGAACACTCTTTCTCATTTTAGAGACAAAAAGCTTAATAAGTTAAAAGTTATTAAACTTAGTTATTATTATCGGAAGTTAGTTAAAGTTATTGAAACTTAGTTATTATTATCGGAAGTTAGTTAATGTTATTGAAACTTAGTTATTATTATTAAAAGTTATTAAACACTTAACACATAAACAAATCTATTTTTAATCGCTTTATCATCAACAACACAACAAAGTTTATACTGGTTTCCTAATACTATTTTGCATTGATTACCAACAAATATATTACCATGGTAAGCTCGTCGCTCAACCTTTATATCTTCAAGTTAGGATAAGGGCACTAGTCCTTGGCTGTTTCTAGTGCTCGGCCAAGAACCACTTAAAATTTTTTCACTTAGCAGTAACCCAGTAAATGAAAAAATTTCCAAAAATTTTCATCGACATGTAACTCAGTCAGTATATGGAAGTTAATCAGTCAGTATTATCAAGACAGTTTATCGAAGTGAGTTTAATCAAAGTGTTTTATCGAAGAACATCAATACAAAAAGTGAAATACAACAAGTGTTTCATTACATCAATACAGTCCACATCCAACCAAGACAATGTGTTCCACAGAGCATTATTGTATCATCACAAGGTAAATGTAACACGGTAAGCCTTGAGAAGCGTGATTATTTTTATGACTGCAAGTGCAAAAATGGCTCCCGACAGTCTTGAATTGGATCTAAGAAAAAAAATTATTAGCGATTACGTCAGTGGAATTTCACAAAAAAATATTTGTGATAAATATCGCGTGAAAAAATGGACCGTTTCAAGACTAAGTTCCAAATCGTTCTACGGAGAAGTTGGCAGCAGGTAACAAAGGTGGAAGACCGCGTTCCACCACTTCTAGAGACGATTCTATGATCGTCAGATCCGTCAAGAAGGATCCCTGGATATCATCAGTCGAGATACAAAAGCAATTAGAGCTGCCTGTATCGGACCGAACAATCCGACGACGTGCTGTTGAAGCCGCATTGTTTTCTCGACGCACTGCAAAGAAACCGCTGATTTCACTAAATAACCAGAAGAAAAGACTCCTGTTTGCTACATCTCATATTGATCGGAATGTGCAGAAATGGTCCTGTTCAGTGATGAATCGAAGTTCAAATTGGGAGCGATGGCATTTGCCGTGTACGTCGACCGGCTGGAAAACGCCTTGATTTACGTTACTACCATAAGACCGTGAAGCATGGTGGAGGCAATGTAATGGTCTGGGGGTGTTTTCTGCGAACGGTCAAGGTCCAATACATCGAAACGATGGAATAATCGACCGTTTCATGTATAAAAATATCCTGGAAGATGTTATGTTACCTCATGCTGAATGGAATATGCCATCAAAATGGGTTTTTCAGCAAGACAACGATCCGAAACACACTGCAAAAGTAGTCATGCAGTGGTTTCAAGACAACCACCTATCGGTGATGGATTGGCCGCCTCAATCTCCGGATCTCAATCTTATCGAGAACCTGTGGGAGATCCTCAACAACAGAATTAATCGTGAAGGTGTTCGTAATAAGGATCAACTGTTTGAACAAATTTAAAAAGCCTGGGCAGCAATTCTACAAAGTTTTATTGATCACCTGATCGAATCCATGCCTCGAAAATGCAAGGCTGTGGTCGACAACAAAGGATTCGCCACAAAATATTGATAGCGAAATACGGTTTGGTCAACATTTTGTTGAGTTGCACGTGTTTTGTCCAGAAGGAAATCAACTTTTTTTAATACTTTTGAATAATTTATTAATTTTCGTGTACAAATATTGAACTTTGTGATGAATAAAACTTGAAGAACTTTATCTCTAAACAGTTACATAATTATTTCTCTAAATTGAAAAAATGCATCACTTTTATATAAAGAAACTAAATTAGCATTATTTGGTTGCACTTGTTTTGTCTGATACTATATATGTATACATATATTATAATAGTATATATATATATATATATATATATATATATATATATATATATATATATATATATATATATATATATATATATATATATATATCGTATCAAGAACTACAGAAGTTTCAAAGAATCTCTGTGAGAATGTGTCAGAATCTTTGCATCGTCGTTACGGAGACTGCGAGAATGAACCTATATAGGCTTTTGCAATAAAGCTAGATCCCAGATTTAAAAACAATAATAGAAAGCTGTTACTTAATTGTTCGGTGAGTTGAATGCACTGGACATAGACGAAGGTCTTTAAATAAAAGTTGCTAAAAGTCAAGAACGAAGCACACCTGCTCAGGTGCTGTCTGGTCATTATTTAACCAAATAATCAACACAGTTTCTGTTGTAAATATTATTGTATGCGCTTTTATATTTTGCAATACTGCTATATGAATATTGCAAATTATTTGAAGTTTCTGAAGGCCGTTGGTTGGGACTTGGGGAGATAAAAAAATATTTTTAAAAATCAAGTAAAAAATTAATGTACGTGAAAGAACCTCTACTCACGTGAAGTGAGTAGACGTTCTAAGTCGAAGACATGTTTGTTTACCAGAGGAAATCCAAATTTCTTACTATGAAAAAACTAGCATAGAAATATTTAGGGACGCCTCTTTGTTTTGGAGCCTCTTTGTTTTGGAGCGGTTATTTAGTCTTGCGGGGCTTATCTGCATCCGGAAAAGAAGCCGGTTAATTCCGGAATGAGTGCAAGTGCTTGTGTAATTAAACAAAAACCTGCCGTTTCTCAACTATCAATGCTAATGTTAGCGACTTATGTAAATGCTGAAAATACAACATTCTGTTTATTTGAAATTTATCCATTACTTATGGCTATATTATTTGTTTCTTATTAATAATAAGATTATACAAACATTTGTTATTTATTATTATGATGTTAGTTAAGTTTCTATTATTTCACAAGACCGCCACCGTTTTAAGTAGAGAAGGGGGAAACACACTCCCTTATTTTGAATAAAAAACCTTCTTTTATATGTCAATTTCTTTATAAATTTCTTTTGATAAATATTTTTGGAAAATTCGAGCTCCCTAGAGCCTCGGTGTCGTCAGGCCTGTTTCATCTGTAGCAATATTCTCAAACATTGAATGCGCAAATCATAACAAAGTAGACAATTTGAAATACGACTTAATTTGTTTGCATAGATCATCCATGTCTTATTTTAAAATTGCTGAAAATTGTTCAAGTAAAATATCCAGAATATATTTACTCCTTTTTTCACTCTTAATTTTGCTTTCAACTGAGTTGTTTCTAACATTTTTTTTATTGTTTTAACAGTGATGAGTGAAAAGCCTTAAATACATATGTATCACAAAATTTATACCTAAACTTGTATGTATAGAAATTGTTGTGGATATCCGGAAAAACTATGTTTAAAAATATATCCACAATTCCGGAAAAGGCTTATCCCTGTACACGGGGTATTTTATTTAAGCTATCTTTTTTTACTTAATAATCCAGCTTAAGTTAATGAAAAAAAAAAAATACTGTTAACAAATATATCGATTTACTTTATAGTTAACTTATATCAACATATATTTATTTCAGCACTCATCCAATCCGAATTTATTCTAACGCAGATAATATTTAGCAGAAAATGTCCGCAATATAAAATGGGTGCAATAAGTATCCGACACAAAGGAAAAACTTTATTTAATTAAAGACCATTCAACAAAATAACATAAACAAACACTATTCTAATGTAATTTTACATGGGAAATACAAATATCATATAAAAATAACAACATCATTAAATGTTGACTTGTGTTGTTGCAATTTTGTAAATGTTATTGCAATCTTGTAAATGTTGTTGCAATTTTGTAAAAGTTAAGGTTCAAAAAGTATCCAACACATTGTAAAAGATTTACTCAAGACTGCGTCATGTGACCTTTATCAGCCAAAACTGCTTCTAAACGATTGGAATACTTGTTCACAAGATTAGCACATATGCTAATAAGATTTTTAGCCCACTCTTCCTTGCATATTTCTTTCATTTGTTTCTCTTCTGTAGGTCCCAAGGCCTGCAGAAGAGAAACAAATGAAAGGAAGAGTGGGCTAAAACCCAAAACATTATGCTACCACCTCCAAACTTCCCTGTTGGGACGATATTCTTCGGGTGAAACGCAGAGTTCTTCTGTCTCGAAACACGACTGACTCAATTCTGACCCAACAACTCTATTTTAGTCTCATCTGACCATAATATTTTATCCCAAAAGCTTGAAGGTTTACTCAAGTGCCCTTCAGCAAAGTTCCGGCGTTTTTTTACGTAAATTTCCATCAAGAGAGGGGTTTTTCTTGGTGACCGAGAGTGGAATCCTCTCTTTCGAAGAACTGTCCTAATTGTATTCTTGCAAACGTTTGTCCCAGATAATTGCAAGTCCTTTTGCAGTTCAGAGCTAGTCAGTCCAGGATTTTTCTGTACTTTTCGAACTGAATTCCTTGCTGTACGGTCAGCTATTTTTGTAGGACGCCCTGAACGAGGCAGACTAGTCAAAAGATTCCAACTCCGAAAAGTATCACCAGTTGTCGAAATTGGGATATTTAACACAGATGAAATTTTTCTATATCTTAAACCATCTCTGTGCAGCTGAATAATTGATTTTCTAGTTGATTCAGACAATTCTGCAGTTTTAGACATTGCTGAAGACCGTAAAATTTAGGCCACCTTTCAATGAAGATGTCAGGTTATGAATGAGTGCATTTAGAAAGATTTTATGACGTTCTTATACATTCAAGAATGTTCTAACGTTTTGTGATTCTAGAATATTCCCTCGAACATAAGGAATGACAAATTATTGGCGAATCAAATTTTTTTTTTACGATGTGTTGGATACTTTTTGAACCTTAACTTTTACAAAGTTGCAATTATCAAGTCAACATTTAATGATATTGCTGTTTTGATATGACATTTGTATTTCCCATGTAAAATTACATGAGAATAGTGTTTGTTTATATTATTTTGTTGAATGGTCTTTAATTAAATAAAGTTTTTCCTTTGTGTCGGATACTTTTTGCACCCATTGTATTTTGCTTTGCGCTGGTCTTAGCTTTCCGTTATACTAATTAGTGTTATTTAAAAGTTATTAATTTTTAAATAAGTCAGGTTAATAAAGAAAGCAAATGCTTTTATTCGACTTTTTTGAAGTAATTGTTGCGCTTTTCGTGAAAACAAATTTCAGCAAAACTGATAAAAAATGCATTCACATAAAGCTGAGAAATTAATCTAAAAGCGCTGAGTAAAAGCAATTGCTTTTTTTCATTCACCCAGCCTTATGAGCTGAAATGGTTTAAAAAAGAAAATAAAACCATATCAAAAAATTGTAAAAAGTATATACTTAAACTTGTGTTAACTTAGCTTTCCGTTATACTAATTATAACAAATTTATTTAAATAATATATAGTCAAATATTGTAAAAAACCTTTTTTATTCTAAAAAATAATTAACATTGAAGGGACTTTTCAAAATCAGTTACAATACCCGCCATCTACAGGACTGAGGAGCAAAGCATAGCCTATCGTTAAGAAAACCATGTTAAAATTAAAAATTTAATTTTATGTATAATTTATTTATTATAATTTATAAATATTATTATAATTTATAATTATTATAAAATAAATAATATTATAATTTATATTATTTGAAAAATTACGTGATTCCTTATTAGAAGGAAGTTATAGAAAAGTAAATAAATAAAATTTACCAAAGACTAAAATAGAAAACAGATTTTTATAAACTACATTTTGTGAATGATGCGCATATGGAGTATATTGGCTGTGGTGTTCAATTTTGAAACCAATATCTTTAATGAAAAGCCAACTAATCTCATTCAAAGGGCAAAATTATTAATAACACTAAAGATAAAAAAAAATGAATTTGAGATATAAACATTTGAACTGTAGAAATATCAAATGTTATTTGCGTTTAGTGAATGGTTAAAAGCAGTTAGTGAAACTATCTGTAATCATTTTTAACTATAGACACAAACGGGGAGGTAAGCCAAGATAACATTGGATATTACTACTATCTATCAACAAAAATCATTACAACAAATAACATCACAACAATCATGCAAAGCATTAGCAAATATCTTGAGATATTTATAGGATCACATTACGGTAAATATTAACAGACATGTTTTTTATATACATAACTATAAAAGGCTAGACAACAGACATTAAATATATAACAGTAAGGGATCGTCCATAAAAGGATCTCTATTAAACTTTATGCGCTAATTTAATTTAATTAGCGCATTAAGTTTAATCGCAGAGTTTTAATTAAATTTATTTAAATTTAATTAAAACTCTGCGAGGACCTTGATTGTTTTGTTTATTGAATAAGTTTGCATTACGTTAGCCGGCTAGCATAACAGTCTAGCTCTACACACACTGCAAGTCACGACACTTGCTTGACTAGTTTAACGGCCTAGCTTTACACATTTGGCAATGGATAATAACGGGTCACAACTGATGTTTATAACTGCCTTATATAAGTCATTGAAGCAATCATTTTTTTTGCAAAATCATGCTCTAGAATCATTCCAAAACTCAATGTTTCCACAGACTTAAACTTTCAAAGGGCATTAATGATTCCAAAAACTTGAAAAGCAGACTCTGACTCTGCAATCCATTGGAAGATGTCTATATTGTTGAGTGGCTTGTGGTAGGCATTCCCTGCCAACTGCCCTCTATGATATGTCTTGTTTGATGTAGATAGCCGAGGCCCATCTGAAAGCACCAGGCCAAACTTCTGTCAAGACTTTGTACATGTGATTTACCACACCAAGACGCCGATAGAGCTCCGTTGGGGTATAAGGTCTAAGAAGAGTTTGTTTTCAGATCCAGACACCAATGGTGCATAGACCACATTGCCAATGCCAGACTTAACAAACTCGTGATGGCAGGCAACAAGTGAGCCAAGTGTTCTCAATAATCCTGATTGGAAGAGATGCTTTGATTTAATGTCGCACCATGAGCAAGGGTGAGAACATGCGTGATTATGCAGTCCACATATTATGTTGACGAGTTTCATGTCACATAAGACAACAAAGTTGACTGAGTTAAAATTGATTTAACTGAACCTGCTCAAGATCTTCAGTTCTGATTCTTGGCTTAGGAAAAAGGTGTTTGGCATTTTTAAATATCCTTAGTTCAAATTAAAATATCAAAGTATGAGTAATTTCATACCTGGCTAAACTATAAGAGGTTTACTACCTTTTGAGTGTAAATTTTTGAAAGTACCTCCTGGAGTTGAAGGTTTGGAAGAGATTACTTGAGTTGCAATTTGTTCTGCAGCCAATCGATCTGCTCTAGTTAACTGTTTTAGATTCTCTCTAAATTTGAATTGAGTGCGCTGATGAGGTAGACCTCTTCCAACAAGACTCAAGCAATCACCACATCGTTGGTGAGTTTTGTCTTCCTCAGGTTTAGAGCACCTTAATGGGTCGTTCTCATTCAGCTTTAGATGACCGATTTGGCAAATCGGATAGTTGTAATCTTGATACCTTATTGCCGGCTTGACTTTTACTGAGGAGAAATCAAACTAAGGTGGAAGAGCAACATCTTTTTCTTTAACTTTTCTCCTAAGAGTTATTCAACAAGAGTCACAGATACCTCTCGGCACTTTGATATCGCTAAAATCAAGATTTGTATGGTAATGTTTAAAGATTTTTTCAGCAAGGAGGCACATAACACAAACATGTTTTCGACAATCTTCGTGATTTTTTGCAAACATAAGCATTTTGAAAGTTCTTGTACACACATGACATGTGAAAAACTGTTTTCAAACTGAAAACTAGGTACCCGCAATTTTTTGTACTAGTTTCACAAGGTGGTTTACCCCCATTCACAAAAGTTTCTTTAAAATAATGAATACAAAATTAAAAATACATTACACAAGTTAAAACAGGTACGCTGATTTTTGTCTCACTTATTTCATGCTAACTGCAAAAAATTGGGTGTATTTAAAAACAAGATATTTTCATTTCTATGTATCCTTTAGCTCTGAAATTTTCAAAAAATGTTTCTTATAGGTATAAAGGGGTTTGAACCAAAATCATGCATTGAAGATGCATAGAACATTTTGAAAATAATTTTCTGTGTATTTAGAAAATTTTTTAACAAAAAAAAGCAAGAATAAAAAATTTTAAACATACTTAAACATCTTAGTTACTTATAGTTCTGGTTCATCTAAGTCAACTAATAACAATAGCACCCTGAAAATTTCAAGTCAGCATATGGTCCCAAGCTGAAAATATTACGTTTTAAAATTTACATATTCGGTATAATTGACATTTAAAATAAAAACAAAATAAAAGTTTGTTTATTAGTAAAAGAAGCGCGAGCTAAACAAAAACCTCCTCTATTATATTGTGAGTTCTTTTCCAGTTCTTTTTTAATATCTTTATAACCTATTTTGATGGCTCTAAGCTGTTTTCTTCTTAATTTACCTTTTGCACTTGATTTGTGATTCATTTATTTAATTCGGTTGCAGTTCAATTTACGAAATCCTTCCTGCATAATTATACTTGGTTCAATACCTCCAGCAATTATTACTTTTTACATTACTGTGTGCTTCCATCATTAAATGCTATAATAGCTGAGTTCTTACTAATTTCGAGAACCTTTTCCAATAAATAAATTGCAAGACATCTCGTCCATATTAAGCTGTTCAGACTTTCATTGTTATTTTGAGTTTGTCCGTGCAAACATTTTGATGATAAAATTTCATTTGTCAAATCTGTAAATATAGGGTTAAGTACTGCTTTAATTGTTAATGGTTAACTTAATTTAGTTTTGTATGTTGTTACTTTATTACTTTGCCACAAACACTAACTAGTTCTAGTTCGTGGGCAAAATTAAAGTCTCTCTGACCCTTCACTTATGTCGCTGTTGTGAAACAAAACAGCCCAAGCAGCTTTTTTCATTGCATTTAGGTTATTTACATTTTTGACGGATAGCCATACCAAGCTATTCTTTTTCCATCTGAAAGAAACTGACCTTTACTTTAAAGAAACTTGAAAATTAACTGATGCAGTAGTAACACCTGGAGTACTTTTAGATTTTATGGTAGAAAACTGAGACGTGTGCCATTCTTTTCTTAATGGTAGCAAAGGCACTGTAAAGTTAAAAACCATTAATGTTTATAAAAATTTTGTAATTTTTTTGAGCGCTAAATTAAAGTTTTTGAGCAAAAAGGCAAATCTTTTTTTTTTAGCATAAAAACAAAAAAACATGATTTTTATTGTTGTTTTAAGAATCTTTCTAAAGCTCAATATGCTACAACGTTTATAAAAATGTTTTTCTATCAATGTTTTATTTACATAAGTTCATTTAATTATATGACCCTTTTTTAACATGTGTAAAACATAAAAGAAAATATTTACATTTCATTTAATTTAAAAAAAAACGCTGAAAAATGTTTAATTGATTGATTGAAAAAAATTTATTTAATGTAACCGTCCAAGTTTATGTTTCATAGTAAATTATGTGTAAAAAATTGAAATTAAAATAAGATATAATTATAAGATATAAATAAGAGAAAACGTGGAACTTTCAAATTTTGCACATAATAGTTTTATGGTCTGTTTAAGTTACTCCTGCTTGAAGCAATAGATTTTTCAATAAAAGTTAAAAGGTAATTTTTTAATGAAGCAGTTTAAATATCTTGGAAAAACACTTATGTTTCATAGAAAGTTCGAATTATGAAATAAGAGTTTTAAATTGAGTCCAAATTACCATAATTGTCTTTATGTATATATGTGTATGTTAGAATAATAAACATTAAGAATAATAAATTTACAATGTTTTTGAATGCTGAAAAGTATGAAATTTGAAAAGCTGTCATTTTGTCATATTGTGTTAAAACTTAAAATCAAATTTGTTTTCTCGGACAAAATAGTTAGATTTTAAATTTGACATTTTTGGACTCAGGAAAAGGGTTTCTCGGGTCAGCTCAAAGTAGTTGACGGCCATTTAGTACAACAGTGAGTAGACAAAGTAACATAAAATGGTTGCATTTTCTACATTTTTTTGTAATAAAAAAATTAGGTGTTTAATATAAAAACAATATTTATAAATTAAGTATATTTGTAAATAAAACGTTTCTCAAAATAATTAGTTAAATCATTCAAAAGTGATTTGCTAATGCAACTTTTGGAATTTTATAAAGAATTTTGTAACAAGTAATGTTTATATGTTAATAAAAAAGTACAATTGCTAAATAAAAAGTATAATTAATAACTAAAAGTCACTACATACATCATACAGCTTGTGCTTGCAAACTATGAACATTTGAAAGTGAAACACCTGAAGACTATAAATTGAAAACATTAGAAAATATAACATTTTTGTAACATTTTTCATCGCCCATACCTTGAATGGAATATATATCAACTTTGAAAAATGCTCTAGTTTTTGAACAGGTAGCATAGCTCATGAGAAAAACAATTTTTTATAGATATATGCCGACTCTGTCAAATGTTTGACCTTGACTTTTATAACTGTGATTAAATACCCCAGTTGGACAGAAAACTGGCGACGTTTCAGAACAAATAGTAAATTAGAATCTACTGCAGCCAACTGAATTTGAGGAACAATTACCGGTTTGGCAATCCACCTGTCAAAACCTCTGCGTCAATATAATTATTTTGAAGAGCACAAAGTTTCATTCCGCTGCCAATGCATAACCCAACTTTGAGATATAAATTTCTAAGTAGCATAATTACGCAACCAATTTTTAATTTTAAACAATGATGAAGCATACCTGAAGGAGTTAGTTTAACTGTTCAAAAACTCAACAGGAAAGTTATTTCTTTCATTAAGGTCATCAGTTTCAATTTGATCAGCACTTATAAAAATTTTAACCTCATCCAGTAGACGTTCGAAAACTTCTTCATTGAATAATAATGAATCTACATTATAGGGTGATAAAACGACACGTTTAAAATGATCATTTTGTTCAACATCTCTAAAAATCTTATCAACAATAAAGTCATTTTCTCTAATAATGCACTGATGAGGTATTTCAATGCATCCTTTAAAAGGATTCTTTTCTTTGACAGGTATTGTTCCACTACAAAGTTTTAATAGCCATTAGGAAAACTCACCTTCCCCATCATGTACTCTCATATTTTCAGTTAATACAAACTTCTGCTCCCATATAAAGACTATTTTATACATGATTCAACAATTTCAGCGGTTGTCCACTTTTAACAACAGGCAGTATTTGCCTTAAGTCACCACCAAAAAAAATACTATTTTTCCGAACAGAAAATTGTTGATGCAAATATCTTTTAGCAACCTATCAATTGCATTTTAGGCATTTAGGCATCATGGACGTTTCATCAATCAAAAATAAAATTACTTTCTTAAAAAATGTCCATGTATAAAGTTAGGAGTTATATTACATGTGCTGTTATCCAATATTGAGACAGGAAGTTTAATTAGGCCATGCAATGTAGATCCATTCGTAAGAAGAGTTACTGCAATGCTAGTCCATGCAGCTGAAGCAGATTTAAAACCCTGCTTAAAGTTTCAGCAATCAAATATTTGTAAGTAAAGGTTTTTCCAGTACCAGCTGCCGGTCCATCCGTAAAAAACAATATGGAATGTTAGCATAAGGATAGCATAACACTCATCTAATTGATTGACATTAAGCAACGGTCTCATTTGATTGCCTTCGTCAATAGATTGTTGAACATTTTCATCAAAATTTTCTAAATTAAAACTTATAAAGTCATTAATAGCAGGGTAATTGAAGTCAGCCAGCGTTTTACCATTTTGAATAATGATCTTTTCAATTTGACGAAGAGTAGCTAAGTTGTTCAGCTATTAGAAATAGGACTGAGCAGTGGATAAAATCTACCATCTTAAAAGCTTTTTATGAACTTCAAAGATGTAAAGGATTTTAAGGTTCAAAATAGGTCAATATAATTGAAAGCAACTGTCTAATTTGCTTTGAAAACAGTCACAAAAAGAGTATTCTGCCATTTAGTATCATCTTGCAACAAATCTTTCATAACACATGCTTCACAAAACGTTTTGAGGACAATACCATTAATAGCATGTATATCCTCCCAAGATTTGCTTGCAAAAGAGACATTCTAAGAAAAAGCAATTTTACGGTTGGATTAACTTTATACATTCTTCTTACTATCACCTTTTACCACCCCTTTGTCTAACCCTCTATTTATAAAGTTTATCATCATAAACACAGTGATAAGGAATGTCAACATATGAATAACGACGGGCTTCTTAATTTTCGGAATTTAACTTAAACCATGCCTTAAGATGTGTATCACATTGAGCAGCACAATCTAAAGCTTCGTCTTCTGCTCCTTCCCTTAAATACACTATCTGCTTCTCAGAAAGATCAACTTTATTGCGGAAAATAGTGTGTGACATTTGGCGCTTAAAACATTGTGGCGAATATTCGAGTACCCTATTAGTCAATGGAATACTTGAATATTTGTCACAATCATTCAGGTTCACTAACAACGACTATCTAAAAACTTCATCCTGATTAATTTGTTCGTTTATTAAAACATTTGTGCAGTCATGCCCTTTAAGTAAGTATTTGTAGACTTTACAGACATACACGTTGCCTTTGATATTGGTAACCAAGCCATTGTCACGACGTATATAACACGGATAACCAATATGAAATGCTACCATTTTTCATGCAGGGAGAAATTGGATTCAATATACCACATGGACCATGAATCATCCAAGTTTTAACAATTTCATAAAGTTTTGGATTTACAATCGGATCTGGAATTTCTGCAGAAATTTTTGAAATTATTGATATCCTGTGCTTTTCAATCTAATCATATTTGCAAAATGTAGTAATATATAAACATGTGGCAAACAACGCTTTTGAAATTCGATAACCTGAACATGGATTACAACTTTCCCTAACACACCATGGTTAAAAAATATCATTTAGAAAATTATTCAATTTGAATTTAAGTACTCGTGATTAAGTCGGGTCTATTATTAGCAATCTGACCTGGATGTACCTTTTCAGTTATCTCGCGCCATTTTAGTTTGCAGATAAAAGTAATGAAAAGATTTGCTTTACCATATTTTTAAGTTATAGCCATGCATCTTCAAGGTTTTTTCTTAAAGCTCGAGGACTTCATACATAAGTTAATGGCAAGACCACTACACGGCATGGTCTAACATTATGATCAGTTCCAAAGTTTACATTCTCATGCAATGCATCATAGTGCTCGCTTCTCAGTTTGTTTGCTTATTTCTGATGAAATAACCAAACAAGCTGAGAAGCGAGCGGGGGAGGATATCAATTATATTGCAAGAAACTGTATCAGCAATATGCTGTTGATCCATATGTCGAAATTGAAGGCACTGGCCTTCAATTTCGACATCTGGATCAACAGCATATTGCTTCAGAGGATTGAAGAAAAAAATTGTCTAACTGAAAGTCTATAATTTTAATATTGAGATAGCGTTATATAATTTTTAACCAATGTAGCACGTTCAGGGTTGTAAACCAATTGAATATGCCAATCAGCATCACCTGTTGTGAAAAATAGAGGATAAATCATAGAATCTAAGTTCACAGACATACTTGTTATAGTTTTGAAAGGTAACATTTTGGGCAAATAACTACTTCTCTGGAAGCAGGTAGAGCACCTTGTTCATCAACCAATACAACTGCAACTTCATTATGCGAAAGGAGATTTTTACAACTGAAACTGAGCGATCTTCTATTGCTGCCTCACGAATTTCTTCATCTTCTACTTCAGCCATGTTTTTAAATGCAAGAGCAAATGGATTCTCTTCACTTACCATTGTTTGCAAGCAAAACATTAAATCATGTAGGCAGAGATCATTGCCGCGTTGCTGCATTCAAAAGTTTACAGCTGCAAGTGGGTCATAGATATACAGTTGACAGTATGTTGGTGGAATATCTTGAACTGGCCTAAGATTTCCATACGATAAAAGACTCGACCACATATTCTTATACATTGTGGCATATGATTTATAGGTTGAACCGCGTTAGCTGTAAATGAAACAAAAGAAAGACAGGCATCATAATTCCTAATATATTTAAAAAAAATCATATTGGAATTACGATCTAAATAATTCTCTGTAAATAAATCTTGTAAAGCTTGCGGAAATGGTGAGAGGGGAGGTAAAACTACCTTTCCGTTATTGCAAAATAGAAAATGACTTTTATTAAAAAATTTTTTAGCGCCGCAATGTTGCGTGACATTTCTAAAAAATTATCATCTGGAATTATATTAGTTCTTGCTATACAATGCATTTTTCTTTGTCTTGCATTTAGTACATTACTCTTATTAGGGTTCAAATGAATTTCTGGTCACGTAGTAGCATTTCTCTCATTTTGACAACGAATAATTTAATTTTCTCAAGCTCTTTTTGAGGACTCATTTAACAAGCTAATTTTTTGGACTATTAATTTCATCTCGTCTAGCTCTATTTCTTTCATTTTGACGACGATTATTAGCATTTACACTAATGACTTCAAATCCAATATCATCCATTTTAATTTTACCGTTTTTATAAAATCACTTTTATTTAAGAAAATATTTATAAATTAACTTCTAATTAGAGATAAATTTAAATTATATAAATATATTTACTATTTTAAAGTTAAAAAAACATTTCTTGGAACATTTTTAAAGAAAAAAAAAAAAAAAAAGATAATTAATCTAAATAAAATTAAAAATAACAAAAGCCTACAATTCTAATAGCAAAGAGGTAATGATAATTGAAAAAAAAAATCAAAATCAAAATTTTAATGTAATAGTAAAATGTAATTTAAACCAATATATTGCAAATACAATTATTTTAGAATATATATATATAATTATAAATATATATATATATATATATATATATATATATATATATTTAGATATTTTTATTTTTTTGTGTGTGTGTGTGTGTGTATATATATATATATATATATATATATATATATATATATATATATATATATATATATATATATATATATGCATACATACATATATATGCATATATATACATGCATGTATATATATACATATACAGTGGTGTGAAAAATATTAAGACCACCAAGAAAAAAAGCTTTTTTTTTAGTTTATACCACTTTTTAGATTCTAAAAAAGTTGCAGCACTACTTTATTTTATTATAAACGTGCTGTGGGTGTGGCTGAGTATTGAAATTATTAATTTTAATTTTAATTTATTAACTTTTATTGTAGAGTTATGTGTTTTAGTAAACATTTGGTATATTTTGCCTTGTGAAATGTAAGTTGCAGACAAGTGAATATGTATGGTTCAAACGAACTATAAGTGATTTTTGTTAGATTATTGCTGTTGTTAGTGATACAGTTTAATATTTTTCTGATTTTAAATATGTGATTTTGATTATTTAAGCATTTTTTTTTTCAGATTATATTATATTTTCAAAATATGGGTAAAGTTGCTGACCCTAGTCCCAGAAAGCGAGGCAAAGTTGAAGCATTATTAAAGTTGGAAACATTTTCACAACGGGAAATTGCCAAGAGATGTGGACTAAGTAAAACAGCAGTTTTTACCATCAAGAAACGATTGGACTTTGGTTTTACATCCTCTCCAAGACGTTCCACTTCAGGACGAAAACCAGTCATGACGCCACGTGCAAGAAGGGTTCTGCTTGCAAACGTTCGAAAAAACAGAAGAATGACCAGCAAGCAGCTCCAGGGTGTGCTGCAGGAGCACCAGATCAATGTCTCAACAAGTTGTGTTCGGAGATGGCTGATACAAGATGGATTTGTAGCACATCGACCGCGCAAAAACCGCTCTTGACCAATGCTCAACAAATGCGACGGCTGCAATGGGCCATGGATCACAAAGATTGGACCACAGAACAATGGAGAAAGGTATTTTACCCTTTACCATTTTTTATATAAGAGCTTACAATCATGTACTTTAAGTTGAAGCAAAATGTAACATATTTTTTCATATAATAATGATGTTTAATATCATTACCCACTAGTGCAATTGTTTTATGTATCGAACATTGTAGCAATGGCTATGTTTATTGCATGAATTCAAAATGAATTGAACATGTAACCAGTGATTACAGGATGTTAATCTAATGTAAGCTCAAGGCTTTTACAGTGTGTTTGTATTTTTAGGTTTGCTTTAGTGACGAGTCTATGTTCGAGATACTCGATGATAAATGTCAGTACGTGCGCCGTCGTTCTGGGGAAGAATTTCATCCGCAATGTCTGGTAAAGACCGTCAAGCATCCTACCTCAGTAATGATATGGTCAATGATAAGTTCCCATGGTGTAGGAGCCCTTAGAATTGTTGAAGGCAGAATGAATCAACATCAATACATCAACATATTAGAGAAAAGCCTTCTACCTCAACTTCCAATTCATTTTCCTGATGGTGATTTCATCTTCCAACAAGACGGTGCACCGTGTCATCGGGCACTCTCTGTTACAAACTTTTTGAATCGTAATAATGTTCCTATCCTACCATGGACTGGTAATTCACCTGATATGAACCCGATAGAAAACTTGTGGATGATAGTCAAAAAGAGAATTGCCGACAGAAAACCAACAACAAAAGTCGCATTGATTGAGGCGCTCATAGAGGTTTGGACACATGATCCAGAAATACAAGACATGTGTCCAAGACTGATTGATGGAATGCCTAAGAGGGTTGAAAAACTTATTGCAGCTAGAGGAGCATCCACAAAATACTGAACTATGCCCATTTTATGACATTGTGTGCGTGTCTTTAAAGGAAATATTCAAAAAATTTACTTTTTCAACAATGGTCTTAATAATTTTCACACCACTGTATATATATATATATATATATATATATATATATATATATATATATATATATATATATATATATATATATATATATATATATATGCATACATATATATACGCATATATATATACATGCATATATATATATATATATACATATTTATATATATATATATATATATATATATATATATATATATATATATATATATATGTGTATATATAAGTATATATATATATTTCGAACATCGCATAAGCATTAAATTTGTAAAAGTTTTAATAAAAATCACAATATTTTTTATTTTTGACATGTTTCGTAGTCTTACTATATTTTCAAAAGATTTAATTTACAATTAAAACTCTGGTAAATAAATTTAAAAACTGAAGACAATACAGAGAAAAATTAATGGACAAATAAATTACAGAGAAAAATTAAAGGACAAACCAATTAAAAATTATATTACAAATTATGACAAAATAAACTTCCTAATTTTAAAATATTAATAATAATAATAATACAGTAAGTTAGATTTTTCCATTTAATATGAAGTGCTTCTTTTATTTTAAATTTGTTAATGGTAGAGGCAGTATCTAAAATCTGAAAGCAATCATAATTAGTTAGAGTTTTACAATTAATGGATGAATTTAAATGTTTAAAAATATGCGATTGCTTGTCACTCGTAAGGTGCTCATTTATCCGTGTTGTCAAATGTCTGGAGGTTTCTCCAATATAACTGGCGTTACAGCGAGCACAAGAAAATTTGTAGACAACGTTAGATTTAAGCATCTTAGGAAGTGGATCTTTTATGCAAAAATTGTATTTTAATTTATCGGTTGTGAATATAAATTTGATTATTTCATTTTTACAATACTTTTTATCAATTTTAGTTTCAGTGAAATTTGAGTAAAATCCAATAAATGGAAACTTAAAATATCTTATATTAGTATTATCAACAGTATTTATAACAGGTGGATTAATTTTCTTTTCAATATATAATTTAATTTCAGTGTCAATAACTTTTTGCGGAACTTGATTATTTTTTTTAAAACTAAAGTAAGATTTTTTATATCTTTATCAAATCCAAACCACGTGTTGTTAATTTTATATGTTCGATCAATAAGACCAGTTTTGTAACATGAAGGGACAAAACTAAAGAAATTTCGTAAAAGACCCGTGTATGTTTTTTGTGATAAGCTGACGTAGAGAGTGAATTAGACTTATTAATAAGAACATCCAAAAATGGAATTTGGTTGTCTTTTTCTTTTTCCATAGTAAATCTTAAGTTTTTGTGTTGTCTATTGAGATGTTTAAAGAATTCTTGCGCTTCAAACTCTGAATTAAAAATTGCTATTATGTCATCCACATAACGTTTATAAAAAAACGGTATGGAGGATGAGCAATCATTAACCAACGTTTGTTCATGAAAACCGATAAACATATTATCTAAAATTGGTACTAAAGGAGAACCCATTGCAACGCCATCTAATTGATCATAAAATTTTCCGTTAATTAATAAATGAGACATAAACTTTTTTAAAAACTGCAAGCTATTTAAAGTATACCCAAAGTATTTATGATATAAGATACCTCATGCAAACCACAATGATATAATGTCGATAAAAAGAAGGTTACTCAAAAGTGCGTTACATAAAAGATCAAACGAACAAAAATTATTGCAAAAAGAATTAGATGAAATAAACTGCCAAGTAAGAAATAATTGTTCAACCATCACAATGGTATTTTTTAATAAAGGTTATTAAAAATAATGTAATGAAAAAAGAACAATCTATTATAAAAACCCGCGAGAAAAAATTATGTTCACTTATTAAATTTACTAGCATTCTTTATAAAAATAAAAACTTCGTACAAAATATGTCTTCATACACTTTCTTTGTTACGTAATTCGGGGAAACAATATTTTAGCTTTTTGGCAGCCGTCGTACTGCTTGTTTTCGATAAAGTCACACACTTCAAATCAGCTCCACCCTCTGCGTGTATAGCCGCCATGAAGGCCGTTATTTTAGCAGCTGATAAATGCAAGCACTCCGCCATTGTTGAAATTTTGTCACTTTTGAAAGGATTTCTTGGTAGATCCAGTGTAATTTTTCTCTTCTCTGTCAGGTTTGGTTTTCATTGTCACAGTATCAGCTTCCTGACATTTAAAATCTTCATCTTCACATTCGTCTGAACTACATGTAATACTAATATCCTCTTCTGATTCCATGTCTGACTCGGGGGAGTCAACACTTGTCGTTTCAGGAATGGTGCTCATTGTTGCTGCCAGATTATTTTGACTTCTCAGTTCTTCAGTCATTTTTCTTGCCAATTCTCGCTCTCTGTATTTTTTGAGAAACTTTTCGTTTGTATTTTTTGTCTTCTGATCCCAAAATAACTCTTTCTTGAGATATAACTGCTGTAAGAAATTCAACATCTTTTTTTGCTCATTATCACGAAGCCGGTCCGTTTCTATTTTGTTTTAAGTATTTTGGTGAACAATATAAAGTATTTTTTCTTATCTTCAATAAACAGTTTTTCCATTGCTTCATTTGATTGGCATCCTTTTTTCTTCTGGAGTGTTCTATAAATATTATAGAGATCCAATATTTCAGCTTTAACTTTGTCTTTGCGTTGTATTGCAATTCCCGATTTATCCCATTGATTTTGAATTTCCACTACAACTTTTTCAGTTATAGCACCATTACAACTGACATGTTTGGTTTGTTTCATCGGCCCGTTCTTCAAAAAGAAAAAGAAACGCAGTACATCTCCCTTCGAAGGAATTCTTGTTTGTAGTAATTCAGTTAATGGTTTTCCTAATAACCAGATGTCAATATCTTTCCTGAGGACAGGTCTATTCATGATCGTATTTAACAGTTCCTTCAAAAATAATGATTCTGTATTATAGTGTAATATATACACTATACAGCGCTACAAAATTTCACATAATATGTTTTAATCAAATCTGTTCGTCATATATTTTGTTGAAAAATTTTAAAATAAAAACAAAATCTTTTTCCAACAAACAATACAGCCTGCTTCTGTCTGATGAGTAATTCTTGTTTAACCTCTTTCATTATATTTTTTTTAGGTAAATAATGTAAAAAAAGTTTAGAAAAATATTTAGATTAGTTTAGAAAAAGGAATAACATAACTTTTAATAAGAAAATTCAGTGAGCTATATACTTTTAAAATATACTTTTTTTCTCAGATCATATTGGCTCACTTTGGGATTTGTTGTACATATTATTCTAAGACAATCCTAAAAATTTCAGACCGATTGGGTTTAGGGCAATTTTGGGAAATGGTTTTAAAGTTTTTAAGTATTTTCTTGTTTTCAATGAATTATTCATTTTTATCGCATTCTCAATATTTATTATACTTTAGTACAAACTTTGATACAAATATTCTTTCCATTAGAATATTTGAATATTATGGAATGAATATTTATCACATAATCTTAAACACTCGGACAGGAACAGGGTGCTGAGGGGCAAGAGTTCCCCACCTCCCACCCCCACTTTTTTAAACTATTTTTTCATTCAAATTTTGTTTCTGGCTGCCTAGCCCCCGTTTATTTCTGAAATTACCGCGTCCAACATGTTTTTCTGCACAAGGGTGATTTCGAAGTTAAGGGTTGAGAGAGATTTGCCATTTAAAAAAAATTATTCTTGACAGTAGTCATGTCAAGGATGCCCTCGGTCTTAGGTATGTCAACCAAATTAAATAAAAAAAACAACATTTTCTCAAGAAAAAGTTATAAAGTAATCAGTTTTAGATGAATTACATTTATTTAAAAGTAAGTGAAGAAAATTTTTTAGAAGTTTGCAAAGCATTCTCTAATTCAAATGATGAAATTAGGATAGAAGTTGGAGGTTCAATCTCAATTAAAGAAACATCAACTAAACTACTCCATGCATCAGCGTTAAAGTTAATAGGCATAATTAATTATGCTTTGATTTTTGGTTTGACTTCAGGATTTACTTCTCTAGATTGCCTTATGTGCAAAACATGCTTAATAGCTTGAGCCCTTATATATTTTTCATCATCTAGCAACATAGCATATAAAAAGTTTTCTTGAAGACAGTAATAAGAGTTTCCTTAAAGATTTTGAAAAACAATTTGTTGTATATTGTCCGCCTAATTTTTAACAAGCTCTATTGTCTTATGAAGAAGTCTAGGAGCATCTTTATAGAGACCAGACCTTTTATGGGCAAACCACATGGGGCAATATACTTGGACTAGATACTTTGTAATTGTACACAACTCATCTGTAGGATTCTTCGCTCTTGCATTAACCATCATTTTTCTTAAAGCTAGAGTTAACCATCTGGCATTGGTAAACAGGTCCTGGTTTTTTCATTGAATATTTTGGAGATATAAAGCCTTTAGATATTCCGATACAATAACCGTAAAGTTTACGTTAATCTGTACTAAGATCAGATAAAATATTAGAGTTTACGTCGGAATCAATCTCTGATTGATTTGGAACAAAATCAACTATTGCTAAATCATACAAATCACTTGCAGAAGCTTTTTGACCAATAGGGCCCTTATATTTCTTTGGATCGTTACTTTTACCATCTACTTCAGCTATGACATCGCAAAGTGGTAACTCATTTTGGTGAAATACACAACCTATTAAATGGATTCGTCGGTTTAAAAGCCTTTCTATTGTCACAACTAAGCCATTGTCTGCACTAGTATTAACAGAAGTATTATCAAGAACAATGGCTTCCAAACTAATAACGCTGTTACATTTTTCAAGTATTTTTAGTGGCTCGGTTGCCATAGTAATTCCTTTTCCATTTTTAATTTCAATATGAGTTAAATATTTCTTAGAAAAAGGTCTACTTTCTGCTGCAAAAGTGATGTTCATCCTTTACTGTTCTGTTAATAATAGGTTCTGCATAATGATCATATCCTAATCTATGTGCTAATGTATTTTTGTCTTTTTTACTATTAACTCCAATGACTTTCAAACGAAAAACTTCTGAACTGTGTTTTTCACTAATCATGGTTGAAACTTTGCTGTTAAGTGTCAAATATCTTTTTTTCAATAATAATTTGTGATCTGTAATTCTGAGTTATAATTTGATAGTCTATCAAGGTAGCAGTTGCTATGGCAGATGTTGAGGCGTCACTAACTTCAAACCTGATAGCAGCTTTGGCAATGTTAGTTAAATCTGTGTAATTTTTTTTACACTGGTTCTGTATAATATTCATGATTCTGATTTTTATTATCAACATTGTTATCTATTTCTACATCATAAGTTTCACTGATACAATCATTATCTGAATGAAGTGCCGTTTCACTTGTTAAATTAATTTTCTCATTACTTCATTTTTTTGCGATCTTGGCTGTCTCTTTCTTATCAATTTGGCCTATCTGCCAGGTTCTAAAGGGGCCTTGCTTAACTTGCCGATCTTTTAAATACCCTCGCTCTAGAACCGGAACCTTAAATTAAAAAAATTCGTTTTTTAGCTTATAGAAAGTATTTAAAATAATAAAAAGCATAAAAAATAGTCATACAAAAAAAAAAAAAAAATGTAACATGTTTGCTTTCTTTACAAAGACATAAGTACTTGTTAGAGCAACCTTTGCATTGAACATTTATAAAGGGCAATATGTATAATAAAATATAATGCCATAACTTGAGAAGAAATAAAAAACCATACAGCTGTAAAATTTGTTGGCAGTTCAGTCACAAATATGTTTGAACAAACATATTGTTTAATATTGTGGTTCTTAGAAAATAAAACTTCAAATCACAATTTAAAAGAGGAAGTTCACATCTGCATGTTGATATATCAAATAACTTCAAAAGGCTATTTTCCAACCAACAAACACTGTTTTTATGCTTTGAAGCTTTAGATCGTTAAAGTTCCAATTACTTTTTGAAATGTTTTCATTAAACTTATATTTTAGAGGTTTCTCCTTCATTAGTGGATGATTTGAATTCACTTTTTTCCAAATTTTTAAAATTTCTTCACTTAATTTTAAAACTATAGCAGAAGAATTAATTTTTTTAATTAAGATCATTTCTTTTTTGACCTTATAAGTATATTGAATAATCTGTTTTTATGTTAGAAGGTCACTAACAGGTTGTTCGTTTGGTTGCTCAGCATATCTTTCACTTTCATGTCTAGATATAATATTATGCGTTTATTTTCTTATTGGTTTCCCAGATCCACATTTTGCATTCATTTTTAATATTTGATTTCAGTGTGAAAAAGATTTTTTATATATTTGTTATATAAGATAATATCATGTGAAAATACCATAAATACAGAAGCAAAATATATGGCATAAATACTTTATCCGTATTAGATTTTATATTATAAAACATTGTAAAAAGTATCCATTTCGTAACAGAAAAAATGGAAGCCCATTTAAAAATGGCAAACTTGTTGTTATTATACTAATTTATGAAGCAAAAATAACATTTTAAGCGACGTTCTGTTCTATTTCGCAATACTTAAATGAAACCATGAAAATGTAATTTGTTTTGCTTTTCCCAAAAAAATGACTAAGTTTTGAAGTTTTTTAAATTGCAAATAATTTTATTGAATATATATATATTACATTTCCCAAAGTGAGCCGAGTGTTGACTTTAACTTGGAGTGGCTTAGTAAACATGAGTAAACAACTTGATATTTTGTATTTTATCACGAAATAGATGAACGAATGTGAAAATTGCACACATACATGTATACAAACTTTCTTTACAGAAAAATAGAAATAAATAATTTTATATATATATATATATATTTATATATATATACTTACATACATACATAAATACATACATACATAAATACATACATACATACATACATGCACACACCCACACAAACTTTCAGGTCTACAAATAACATTTATTTTTTATTGTAGAAATAAAAGTTTTTAATTATCCCACCAGACCATCGACCCCTTGTTACTTGATCCCAGGATTTCCCAGGATCCCGGGAAATGAATACTTTTTGTACCGGAATCCCGGGAATTAGATTTTTACGGGAAATGAGAAGCCATAATAGTAATATAAGTATCAGTAATAATAACAGGCAATAACTCCACTTATAAAAATTATAAGTATCAGTAATAATATAAGACAATAACTCCACTTATAAGTAATATAAGTATCAGTAATAATAATAGGCAATAACTTCACTTATTGGTAATAATAATCTACAAATAATAATTACTCCACAAATAATAATTACTCCACTTACATACAAAAGACTAAAACGCATAAAAACTAACTTACTTATTAGTTTGTTACAATGACGCTAATACCGCTATAAAATGCACCTTGCTAAAGATAAATCTTGCTCCGTTTTTAACCAATGCCTATTTCCAATGGGCTGTTCGGCAAATGATCAAAGAGTAAATCAGTAAAGATAGGATACTAAAGTAACAACATAAATAATATAGTAATATAATTATCAGCAATAATAATAGGCAACAACGCCACTTTATGGTTAAAACAATCCACAAAGAATATTAACTCCACTTACACACAAAAGATAAAAACACACATAAAGACTAACTTATTTTCTAGTTTTTTACAATGACGCTAATACCGTTATAAAATGCACCTTGCTAAAGATAAATCTTGCTCCGTTTTTAACCAATGCCTATTTCCAATGAGCTGTTCGCCAGATGATCAAATAGTAGTTCAGTAAATATAGTATACTAAAGTAACAACATAAATAATATAGTAATATAAGTATCAGTAATAATAATAGGCAATAACTCCACTTATTGGTAATAATTATCCACAAATAATAATCACTCCATTTACACACAAAATATTAAAACACACATAAAGACTAACTTTATTCATTAGTTTATTACAATGACGCCTATTCCGCTATAAAATGCAACTTGCTAAAGCAGATGATCAAAGTGTATTTCAGTAAAGATAGTAAAATAAAGAATTTGTTATTTATACCTCTAAAACCCTTTATTGAATCAAAAAGTAGTCTCTCGTGTCTACTAAGTTTACGATTTATTATGCAGTTTTTTTGAAAGGTTTCTGTGTATATTGTGATTTTAATATGCGTTAATAATTTGCCAATAATTAGCTTTGCTAATTATTAACAAAAGTCACACGTTGCATATTTTTATTATTATAACGTTTTTTTATAACGGTCATTATTTGTTGACAAGAGTCACAAGTTGTATTTTTAAATGCTATATATAACGAACAATTTTCTGGGTTAGTTTGTTGAGATTGTTGATAAGTAATAAATATATTAGAAACAAGTTGCTCAATGCAAATAAGGCATGGTACACGTTTTTCCGAACAAAAATATAAGTCTTTTCAATTACAATATATTTAAGTTTTTTCATCAAAACGTATGACATATTTGGTATGTATGAAAAGAATATTTTAACCTTTATTATAATCTGGTAAAAGTTGTGCCATTATTTCGTAAGTCGTTTCGTCTTGAGTGATTCTCCAAGTTTTTTTTTCAACATCGGAATCTCATTATCATATTTTGTTTTAATAAGAATAAATTCATCCCTAGCTTTTTCTTCCTGGAAATTTAAGCTGACTTATTTTGTTAACTTCATTTTCAATTCTTCGGATATTTTACTTAATATTGTTTATTTCAGCTTCCTTTTTGTCTAAACTTGGTGTTTTTATTTTGAAGTTTGATCTTATAATGAATGGAAATTTTTTTTCCATGGCCTTTAAGTAATTTCTGCAAGTATACTTTTTTTTTTCTTCTTGTTACTGTGATAATTTTTCTTTATTTTTAATATTTGTTTCCATTTTTATTGTTTTTAAAGTCATTCTCAAAAATAAATACGTCTTACTCGTCTTGTAACGTAAACGCAAATATATATCTCCCTCTCTGTCTGTCTCTCTCTCTCTCTCTCTCTCTCTCTCTCTCTCTCTCTCTCTCTCTCTCTCTCTATCTCTCTTATATATATATATATATATATATATATATATATATATATATATATGTATATATATATATATATATATGTATATAAGAGAAAGAAACAGAGAGAAAGAGAGACAGATTTTTTATATACTTGTTATATAAGATAATATCATGTGAAAATACCATAAATACAGAAGCAAAATATATGGCATAAATACTTTATCCGTATTAGATTTTATATTATAAAACATTGTAAAAAGTATCCATTTCGTAACAGAAAAAATGGAAGCTCATTTAAAAATGGCAAACTTGTTGTTATTATACTAATTTATGAAGCGAAAATAACATTTTAAGCGACGTTCTGTTCTATTTCGCAATACTTAAATGAAACCATGAAAATGTAATTTCTTTTACTTTTCCCAAAATAATGACTAAGTTTTGAAATTTTTTAAATTGCAAATAATTTTATTGAATATATATATTACATTTCCCAAAGTGAGCCGAGTGTTGACTTTAACTTGGAGTGGCTTAGTAAACATGAGTAAACAACTTGAAATTTTGTATTTTATCACGAAATAGATGAACGAATGTGAAAATTGCACACATACATGTATATAAACTTTATTTACAGAAAAATAGAAATAAATCATTTTATATATATATATATATACATATATATATATATATATATATATATATATAATATATATATATATATATATATATATATATATATATATATTTATATATATACTTACATACATACATAAATACATACATACATAAATACATACATACATACATGCACACACCCACACAAAATTTCAGGTCTTCAAATAACATTTTTTTTTATTGTAGAAATGAAAGTTTTTAATTATCATACCAGACCATCGACCCCTTGTTACCTGATCCCAGGATTTCCCAGGATCCCGGGAAATAAATCATTTTTGTACCGGAATCCCGGGAATTAGATATTTACGGGAAATGAGAAGCCCTAATAGTAATATAAGTATCAGTAATAATAACAGGCAATAACTCCACTTATAAGTAATATAAGTATCAGTAATGATAAGAGACAATAACTCCACTTATAAGTAATATAAGTATTAGTAATAATAATAAGAATTAACTTCACTTATTGGTAATAATAATCCACAAATAATAATTACTCCACAAATAATAATTACTCCACTTACTCACAAAAGATTAAAACACATAAAAACTAACTTACTTATTAGTTTGTTACAATGACGCTAATACCGCTATAAAATGCACCTTGCTAAAGATAAATCTTGCTCCGTTTTTAACCAATGCCTATTTCCGATAGGCTGTTCGGCAAATGATCAAAGAGTAAATCAGTAAAGATAGGATACTAAAGTAACAACATAAATAATATAGTAATATAATTATCAGTAACAATAATAGGCAACAACGCCACTTATTGGTTAAAACAATCCACAAAGAATATTAACTCCACTTACACACAAAAGATAAAAACACACATAAAGACTAACTTATTTATTAGTTTTTTACAATGACGCTAATACCGATATAAAATGCACCTTGCTAAAGATAAATCTTGCTCCGTTTTTAACCAATGCCTTTTTCCAATGAGCTGTTCGCCAGACGATCAAATAGTAGTTCAGTAAATATAGGATACTAAAGTAACAACATAAATAATATAGTAATATAAGTATCAGTAATAATAATAGGCAATAACTCTACTTATTGGTAATAATTATCCACAAATAATAATCACTCCATTTACACACAAAATATTAAAACACACATAAAAGCTAACTTTATTCATTAGTTTATTACGATGACGCTTATTCCGCTATAATATGCAACTTGGTAAAGCAGATGATCAAAGAGTATTTCAGTAAAGATAGTAAAATAAAGAATTTGTTATTTATACCTCTAAAACCCTTTATTGAATCAAAAAGTAGTCTCTCGTGTCTACTAAGTTTACGATTTATTATGCAGTTTTTTTGAAAGGTTTCTGTGTATATTGTGTCTTTAATATGCGTTAGTAATTTGCCAATAATTAGCTTTGCTAATTATTAACAAAAGTCACACGTTGCATATTTTTATTATTATAACGTTTTTTTATAACGGTCATTATTTGTTGACAAGAGTCACAAGTTGTATTTTTAAATGCTATATATAACGAACAATTTTCTGGGTTAGTTTGTTGAGATTGTTGATAAGTAATAAATATATTAGAAACAAGTTGCTCAATGCAAATAAGGCATGGTACACGTTTTTCCGAACAAAAATATAAGTTTTTTCAATTACATTATATTTAAGTTTTTTCATCAAAACGTATGACATATTTGGTATGTATGAAAAGATTATTTTAACCTTTATTATAATCTGGTAAAAGTTATGCCATTATTTCGTAAGTCGTTTCGTCTTGAGTGATTCTCCAAGTTTTTTTTTCAACATCGGAATCTCATTATCATATTTTGTTTTAATAAGAATAAATTCATCCCTAGCTTTTTCTTCCTGGAAATTTAAGCTGACTTATTTTGTTAACTTCATTTTCAATTCTTCGGATATTTTACTTAATATTGTTTATTTCAGCTTCCATTTTGTCTAAACTTGCTGTTTTTATTTTGAAGTTCGATCTTATAATGAATGGAAATTTTTTTTCCATGACCTTTAAGTAATTTCTGCAAGTATACTTTTTTTTTTTTTCTTGTTACTGTGATAATTTTTCTTTATTTTTAATATTTGTTTCCATTTTTATTGTTTTCAAAGTCATTCTCAAAAATAAATACGTCTTACTCGTCTTGTAACGTAAACGCAAATAAATTTCTCCCTCTCTGTCTGTCTCTCTCTCTCTCTCTCTCTTATATATATATATATATATATATATATATATATATATATATATATATATATATATATATATATATATATACATATATATATATAAGAGAGAGAGAGACAGAGAGAGAGAAAGACAGATTTTTTATATACTTGTTATATAAGATAATATCATGTGAAAATACCATAAATACAGAAGCAAAATATATGGCATAAATACTTTATCCGTATTAGATTTTATATTATAAAACATTGTAAAAAGTATCCCTTTCGTAACAGAAAAAATGGAAGCTCGTTTAAAAATGGCAAACTTGTTGTTATTATACTAATTTATGAAGCGAAAATAACATTTTAAGCGACGTTCTGTTCTATTTCGCAATACTTAAATGAAACCATGAAAATGTAATTTCTTTTGCTTTTCCCAAAAAAATGACTAAGTTTTGAAATTTTTTAAATTGCAAATAATTTTATTGAATATATATATTACATTTCCCAAAGTGAGCCGAGTGTTGACTTTAACTTGGAGTGGCTTAGTAAAAATGAGTAAACAACTTGATATTTTGTATTTTATCACGAAATAGATGAACGAATGTGAAAATTGCACACATACATGTATATAAACTTTATTTACAGAAAAATAGAAATAAATAATTTTATATATGTATATATACATATTTATATATATATATATATATATATATATATATATATATATATATATTTATATATATACTTACATACATACATAAATACATACATACATAAATACATACATACATACATGCACACACCCACACAAACTTTCAGGTCTTCAAATAACATTTTTTTTATTGTAGAAATGAAAGTTTTTAATTATCCCACCGGACCATCGACCCCTTGTTACCTGATCCCAGGATTTCCCAGGATCCCGGGAAATAAATCATTTTTGTACCGGAATCCCGGGAATTAGATTTTTACGGGATATGAGAAGCCCTAATAGTAATATAAGTATCAGTAATAATAACAGGCAATAACTCCACTTATAAGTAATATAAGTATTAGTAATAATAATAGGAATTAACTTCACTTATTGGTAATAATAATCCACAAATAATAATTACTCCACAAATAATAATTACTCCACTTACTCACAAAAGATTAAAACACATAAAAACTAACTTACTTATTAGTTTGTTACAATGACGCTAATACCGCTATAAAATGCACCTTGCTAAAGATAAATCTTGCTCCGTTTTTAACCAATGCCTATT
Organism: Hydra vulgaris; assembly: GCF_038396675.1. Classification (NCBI taxonomy): domain Eukaryota; kingdom Metazoa; phylum Cnidaria; class Hydrozoa; order Anthoathecata; family Hydridae; genus Hydra; species Hydra vulgaris. Next base: position 44,584,641 of record NC_088929.1, read on the forward strand.
TCCGATGGGCTGTTCGGCAAATGATCAAAGAGTGAATCAGTAAAGATAGTATACTAAAGTAACAACATAAATAATATAATAATATAATTATCAGTAACAATAATAGTCAACAACGCCACTTATTGGTTAAAACAATCCACAAAGAATATTAACTCCACTTACACACAAAAGATAAAAACACACATAAAGACTAACTTATTTATTAGTTTTTTACAATGACGCTAATACCGATATAAAATGCACCTTGCTAAAGATAAATCTTGCTCCGTTTTTAACCAATGCCTATTTCCAATGAGCTGTTCGCCAGATGATCAAATAGTAGTTCAGTAAATATAGGATACTAAAGTAACAACATAAATAATATAGTAATATAAGTATCAGTATCAATTATAGGCAATAACTCCACTTATTGGTAATAATTATCCACAAATAATAATCACTCCATTTACACACAAAATATTAAAACACACATAAAAACTAACTTTATTCATTAGTTTATTACAATGACGCCTATTCCGCTATAAAATGCAACTTGGTAAAGCAGATGATCAAAGAGTATTTCAGTAAAGATAGTAAAATAAAGAATTTGTTATTTATACCTCTAAAACCCTTTATTGAATCAAAAAGTAGTCTCTCGTGTCTACTAAGTTTACGATTTATTATGCAGTTTTTTTGAAAGGTTTCTGTGTATATTGTGTCTTTAATATGCGTTAGTAATTTGCCAATAATTAGCTTTGCTAATTATTAACAAAAGTCACACGTTGCATATTTTTATTATTATAACGTTTTTTTATAACGGTCATTATTTGTTGACAAGAGTCACAAGTTGTATTTTTAAATGCTATATATAACGAACAATTTTCTGGGTTAGTTTGTTGAGATTGTTGATAAGTAATAAATATATTAGAAACAAGTTGCTCAATGCAAATAAGGCATGGTACACGTTTTTCCGAACAAAAATATAAGTCTTTTCAATTACAATATATTTAAGTTTTTTCATCAAAACGTATGACATATTTGGTATGTATGAAAAGAATATTTTAACCTTTATTATAATCTGGTAAAAGTTATGCCATTATTTCGTAAGTCGTTTCGTCTTGAGTGATTCTCCAAGTTTTTTTTTCAACATCGGAATCTCATTATCATATTTTGTTTTAATAAGAATAAATTCATCCCTAGCTTTTTCTTCCTGGAAATTTAAGCTGACTTATTTTGTTAACTTCATTTTCAATTCTTCGGATATTTTACTTAATATTGTTTATTTCAGCTTCCATTTTGTCTAAACTTGGTGTTTTTATTTTGAAGTTCGATCTTATAATGAATGGAAATTTTTTTTCCATGACCTTTAAGTAATTTCTGCAAGTATACTTTTTTTTTTCTTCTTGTTACTGTGATAATTTTTCTTTATTTTTAATATTTGTTTCCGTTTTTATTGTTTTTAAAGTCATTCTCAAAAATAAATACGTCTTACTCGTCTTTTACATTAAACTCAAATAAATATCTCCCTCTCTGTCTGTCTCTCTCTCTCTCTCTCTCTCTCTCTCTCTCTCTCTCTCTCTATCTTATATATATATATATATATATATATATATATATATATATATATATATATATTTTATATATATATATATATATATATATATATATATATATATGTATATTTATATAAGATTATATTTAAACACATAAATATATATATATATATATATATATATATATATATGTATATTTATATAAGATTATATTTAAACACATAAATATATATATATATATATATATATATATATATATATATATATATATATATATATATAAATATATATATACACACACATAAAGAACAACCTAACCTCTCGTTCTTTATCAACCGTCAAGCAATTTATTGTTACCCCGTTTTTACCATTAATAACATTCAACCAACTCAGCAAAATAAAGACCTGATCATCAGGACCTGATGATTTCTCCCTAGTTTTACTCAAGTCTGCTTGCTAATAGTGTAAAAAGTATCCCATCTGTTGCTAAAAATATTGCTTCTGGAATACCAAAATTGCCAACATTAACAGATATAAGAAAAACACTTAAAAACAATTTATTACCTAAAAACAAAGTATATGCTAGTGATTATATAGCAATGCAACAATTAGGCAAATCTAGACCCTTAAATACTTTAGAAGAATGTTTATATAGTTATTCAGATTATGAAATGTCAAATGCAAGTTCATCTTTAAATTCATCAACAACATCATTAAATTCAAATACAAGCAAATCATCTTATAGTAGTATAAATTCAAATTGGAATCAACGTCCTGATTATGAAGCAGTACCAACTACAGATTTGCCTGATTATATGAGACTCAAAAAGGTTAAATACGAATACAAATATAATCCTAAAGAGTTAGATTTTATAAAAGAAGCCAGTTTTGCTCAAAGTATTGGAGCCTATAAACCAATGGATTACTTTAAGTTACCAAAGGAGGGTCCCCCATTTACCCAAAAAGTATGTTCCTGTTGCTTATTTTGAAGAAATGCCTCAAGGGATGAGAGTACTTGAGTCAATAATAAGTAAATTATATGGTAGTAATCCATTTGAAGCCGTTGCAGCGAATGATAAAGACAGGAAAAAGAAATTATTATCATCCAAAAGTAAGAAACGGTTGGTCACAGAGAGGTACTCACCCTCTAAATAATGGCAGAACGACCACCGAACATCGTAGAGCTTTCCGATATCGATTTTGCAATAAGAGACAACGGTTATGAATATAGTAAGGAGTATTATCAAGAATTTACTATACAAAAAACATTATATTGCGGTATCAACTTGACGGCAGATACTGTAAATAAAATTTATTATTTTCCATGAGAATATTCAAATTTATGGTCCGATCCTGAACATTATCATCCTTGTGTCACAGATTTATTTTATACGGATATGAGTTTCTCTATACGAATGAGTGATGTAAGAGTTGAAAATCAATTAAAAACAACACAAACCTCGTCTGTACCTTTCGAAATGTCTAATATAGGAATACGTTTGTTCAACACAGAACATGATCAAACAGTTAATGATAGAATGTACCCGTTAGCAAAATCATCAGATTGGCAAATAATAAAGGATTTAAAAACAAATTCGACAATAAATTACCAAAACCTTTGCCAACAATAGAACTACTAGAAAATTCTTTATTTTATGATGATGCTACAGGGAAACCAGTAAATGTAAGATTTGCAAGTGCTGTTAATACAAAAGATCCCAGATTCCAGGAAAAGAATAATTGTGCCGAAAAAACAATGTTTGAATTATCTTGGAAGAACGATGTAGGTTTACGAAAATCAATTAAATTATTATTAAATAACCCTGAATTATCTGTTGCTTTAACTGTTAACGACGCTATAAATAAAACAAGTGATACAAGAGGTGCTGGTTCATTTATTGCAAAATTTGATTCTTTTGCGCCAAATTTAGAAAAGCTAGGATTTGTAGCAAAAAATTATAACGTATTAAATACTTACAGAGGTGATTATTTTTATGGACATGTAACAACGCCAAATTATGGATTAGGAAATTTATTAGCTAGAGCTATGGTTGCAGATCCAGCACACGCAGATATACAGTTACCTGTAATTAATTCAGGATATAAAGAAATGATATTAGACAGTAAAATTGTTGCTGGTAGAAATGTACGTGTAAACGCACCATTTAATCCTTATACATCAGAAAATACTCCTACAGATTATAAAAATAACTTTGACATGTTTTAGAGTCCTTATACCGAGTTCGATAAAAACGCTAATTGTTTTAAAAATAGAGACAATTATGATCATATAGTTGAAGGAACTACGCCACCTATAGCACCTGAATGGAATTATTTACCAACAACTACACCTTTTACTGGAAATAAAACCATAAGGCCATTTTATATATGTTTTGATCTAGCTTATTTAGGAGGAGAAGTAATGCCCACGTTTGTTAGATTTAAATTACTTTTGACTCATATTATTAGAACTTATGGTAAAGACTGGTTATATGATATTGCTAATGTAACACCTATACAAACCAATTTTACAAAAACAAATCCTGTACAATGCCAATTTGCAAAGGATTGTACGTATTCTACAGTAAATATGTTTAACCCGTTTAGTTATAAAGGTGGAACAATATCATTTTTAAATAGTTATCAAAAATTATACCACCCTGCGTTTGCTACTATGTTTTTGGAAGAAGCGCCCGCTAATAAAGAGGAAGAGCCATTAAAAAAACGATATAAATTGTAAATAATATATTTATTATCAAATATAAACATATTTTGCGTATTTGTCTAATATATTATCGTCCACGTCTTTCTCATTAGGTTTTGATAAAAGTAATAAATATAATAGTTCCAAGCCACATGTCGATATTTCTGATAACTCTGTTTCTGTAAACATGTTTAAAATTGGGTTACCAAAATATAATATAACGCACCTGTTTTCAAAGGCTTTAAACTCTTGTGGATGCCATTTGAGAATGTCGAATTTTGAATCAGCATTCATTGTAATTAACGTAGGGTGGGCATCAATAGCCATAGCATCTTTATACTTAACATCACTGGTTAACGTGTTAGAGCCTTCTAAGAGCTGTTTCATTATTTGAATAACTCCCAAATGCTCAAAAACCATTTCATCACAGCGGTAGGCTAAGGAATTGCTAAGTGCCTGTATCATAAAGGAAGAAAGGGAAGGGCCAGTGGGACAATTAAAATAGCCGATTTCATGTGGTAAATACATGGAATAAATAAGATTGGCAAAAAATATTTTTCCTGAATCGGAAGGACCACATAATATCAACCCTCTCTTTTTTCTATTTAAATTAAAAATAAAAGAACTTAACAATTGCCTTAACCTTTGCACAGACATTTGATTTGTTTGAGCATTGTGAGTTAACAAAAATAACACAGCTCCCAATCGTCCGTTATTTGTACACTCTTTTACACGCTGTGACAGTACGTCCTTGTATCTAACAATTAAATAATTTTGTCTAAAGATGGTTTTTTTTATTTGTTCCATGGATCGTACGTTAACACTATACTCTAACTCACGTAGTTTTATGTCAGACTCTAACAAGTTGTCATAATGTCGTCCATTTATCACACAGTTGTCTTTTAAGTAAGATGCATAATTATGTTTTATTGTTCGTCTATTATTTACAGTAGGTGGTAAAATGTCAATATCAATTTCATCATCAAAATCAATACAAATATGAGCACTTAAATATTTAGATAATGCTTCCTGCGCATCTGAAACGTCTGGTTTTAAAGAATCGTCTTCGTAATAACATTCCTTCTTTATCTGCATTCGCTCTTCCGTAACTGTGTTGGACAAATAGTTGATGGGTATGGAATTGTCCATCAAATTCGGATGGCTTTCCGTTAAAGTATTTGCAGACGATGTGTGACCGAGTAATAATGGGAATGAAATCACACTTTGACTTGTTGGCATTATACCACATATAACAGTTTTCTGAGCCTGTGTAAATAATGTGATAACACTCAAACCCATAAGCCTGATTGTCGTTATAAACAAATAATTCCTGAAAATTATTAACTAATTTATAATAACTTTAAGGACACATTTAATACTCAAAATTATTATAGTAAAACTTACATCTTTAGCTACGTTCACAATTTTGCATAATTCAGATCTATTAGGACCATTATCGCAGCAGGGTTGTTGCTCGCAAGAGCGTTGTGGTGTTTCTTGCACTGCACCATTTATTGATTCTTTTTCAATATCGAAGTCATCGTCGTCTGATATTTCGATAATATTCGCTGAAGGTTGTTTAGATTCGTTGTGTAATCCATTTTTAGTTTCTTGAAAAGAGTTTTCATGTGTTTCAACAATATTATCACATAATCGTTCAAACCTTTCAATGACATCGTTTCTATATCTTGGTGAGTCGGAGCTTCCACTGGGACTTTCAACGGACTTTCCGTCTTTGTTATCAATATTATCAGTTTTGTCACTTGAATTTTTTTCTTCGTTAAAGTTGTCTGCGTATACTGAGAACTCTGGCTCTTTTGTTTCGTACCACAACGATCGACCGATTTCATAAACCTCTTCTTGGTTACATCCTCTTTCGATGATGCTGTTATATTGGTTTCGCAACGAGTCGATGTATTCCAATTTAGTTTTTCTTCGTTTAGTTTCTCTTTCATTAAAGGACAAAACTCGTTTTCCAGAATTACATCTTCTTGCGGAGGTTTTTCTTGATCTTGTTGACATTGTAAGTACTCGATATAATCAATATCTAGAAATGAACACATTATATTTATTTCACGCTGAATGCTTTTGAAGGCATTGTCACCAAATTCATCGTCCATCACACCAAGCACATGGGTCTCAAACAAACAGTCTATTTCCTTTTAGGCATTAGTACAATGATGCTATTATTCAAGTTATAGATGATTGGAATCATGCTAAAGATAATAAATCAATATTCTTTTTTTTTTTTTTTGCAATTATCTTCGATTTTGCAAAAGCGTTTGATCTTGTTGATGACAAGTTGCTACTAAAGTTGGCGAATATTCTATCTAATTGGCTTACATCTTGAATCGCAGTTTACTTATCTAATCGTCGCCAAAGAAATTGGAAATATATACAAGCCGAAGTACTTCAGCGTAGTGTTCTTGGCCCAATCTTTTTCATTCTCTTTATTTCCAATACAAACACCTACCTTCCACCTAAAACCATTCTCAAAAATATGCTGACGACATCCTAATCTACATTATCCACGCCGAAGTTCCTGTCAATTTATCTCAATCCATTCGCATATTGGTCGGTGACCAATTGTAGAAAACTCAACAGCTCAAAATGTAAAGTCATTAGAATGGTGTTCCCGATTTCCCGTTGTTTCAACACTCATGCTCTATCAACTCCCTTACTAATTAAAACTGAACTTAAAATTTTATACAGCTACAAATACCTTAGAATCCTGCTCAATAAAAATCTTAATTGGAATAATAATGGATAAACGTGCGCAACACTATAAAATTAGTGCCATTTCTACTGAAGCGCCTTAAGCAAATCGAACACACTCAGCCCAACCTTCTACATGTCTACAGATCTTACGCTCTTAGCCACATGATATATAGTGCACCAGTTCTTACAAACAGTTCTTCTTCTAAATTACCTCGCATCAATAACAGAATCCCCAAGAGATACCCATTCGCTCTAAATACCACAATCACTACTACCTATCAGCAATCCTTTAATCAAAAATACCTACATATTCTTCGTGATGGTGTCAGTGACCCCTACCTCCCACGAAACACTGGCTATGTATATATAATATAGACATAAAAACACTATATACATATATATATATATATATATATATATATATATATATATATATATATATATATATATATATATATATATATATATATACATATATATATATATATATATACAGTGGCGGAAAAAATAATAAATACACTTGGTGGAAAAAATACCACCATGTCATATTTTTAAATATTTAAAATTAGAGATGAAATTGCCGATTCCGATTCTCCCGATTCTCAAGGAATCGTAAGAATCGCGATTCTCAACTTTTTTTAACGACTCAGATTCTTTTTTAAAAGACTTTTTAACGACTTCGCTTCTTTTATTATTACTCCCTTGATAATTTAAGTTAATATTTACACTCTTTGCCGTTGAGATTTTTTTTTGTTTAATTTACGTTAAATCTTCACTTTCGCATTTAATATCATCGTTGAAGTTAAGTAACTGTGAAGGAAAACCTTAACAACAGTAAACGTTGAACATAGAAGTAAAATTTTATACTCTAAATTTTAATTGATTTATTTTTTCAATTTTAATCAATTTACCGACGGTAAGTATTATCATAAAAATCTTATTTGGTTGTTTTATTATAACAATTATTATTGTTATTATTATTTTGTATTATTATAAATGCTGTTTTAATTTCAGAATATAAACATATATATATAGTGTCATTATCATGCCGAAACGTAAAAAAAGCGAGGTATGGGACTATTTTGTGATCAATTCAAATGACACTAACTCTGCAATATGCTACTTTTGCAAAACTGTTATATCCAGGGGTGGTGGAAGAGTTTGTCAGTCATACACAACATCGAACTTGCTAAAGCATTTAAAAACCTTTCATAAATCTGAAATCAAAAATTAGAAACATGATAAAGCTAGCGTTATCGATTTTAATATATGCGAGGATAGCTCTACCGCAGGACCATCTTGTAAATCAAGTCCTAACCCTGCTTTTGAAACTCCTATGCCAAGGGAACCTTGATCTACTACACTCGCATCCGCATTCACAAGTCTCAACATTAAATCTTAGGATGCGGAGATCAATACCAGAAGCTCTTCTTCCACAATTAGTTTTATAAAAATGAAGCCCAGATCTTCATCTACTAAACAACCAACAATACACCAAGTGTTTGCAAAGACCAAGCCTCTCACATCTACAGATCCGAAAGCAATAAAAATTACAAGGCTTATTGCTGAAATGATATGCACAGATAACCAACCCGTTAGTATAGTAGAAAATCCCGGTTTCAAGAGGTTACTACAGTTTTTGGAGCCAAGGTATACAATACCAAGCAGAAAATACTTCTCGACTATTGAAATTCCTAGCATTTATTAGAAGGTATCAAGTAAAATTCAGTTTTTGGCAAAAAAAAGCTAATTAAGTTAGTATAACTACCGACATGTAGACCTCAACAGCTAATTTTGATTACATGAGCCTAACAGCACATTTCCTCACAGAAGATATGAAACAAATTCACATTTGTCTTGACGTGGTACCTTTTCCTTATGAGTCCCATACCGCAACCAATCTTGTTAACTTTATGAATGAATCACTTGAGCGTTGGGGACTACTTGAAAAACTCAATGCAGTAGTAAGAGATAATGCCAGAAATATTGTTTCTACTATGGAAGTCGGGAAGTTTACAAATATTCCTTTTCTTGCCCATACCCTTCAGTTGGTTGTGAAAGACGGCTGCCTCGACAATGAACGCATATCTTTACTAACTGCTACCTGTAGAAGAATAGTAAGACACTTTGAACATTCGGTTAAGTCATACAAACTTTTGAGACAATCTCAGGAGATTCTGGGACTGCCTAAACACAGCATTATTCAAGATGAGCCAACTAGATGGAATAGCACTTTCTACATGCTGAACCGTTTAATTGAACAAAAAGATGCGATTCTGTTGGTAAAGCCACATTTCCCAAAAGCTACTCGACAAAACAAGGAGTTGTCAACCGGAGAATGGGATAGCTTGATTTCTCTCGTTGCTGCTTTAAAAGTGTTTGAAGAGGTCACGCTTACTGCAAGTTCATCGAAAGTGACCACATCAGAAGTTATCCCAATAATAAATGCAGTTAACATGTCAATTGATCGCATCAAGGACTACGGAAATTTTTGAGAATCTCTGTGTCAATTTTTGCATCGTCGTTACGGAGACTGCGAGAACGAACCTATATATGCTTTTGCAACAATACTAGATCCCAGATTTAAATCAAGATTTTTAGGAACAGGGCGATGGCTGAGAAAGCTGTTACTTTATTAATTGGCGAGTTATACGCATTTGACATAGACGAGGGTCATGAAATTAAACCTGTTGAAAATCAAGAACCTACCACACCTGCTCCAGGTGCTGTCTGGTCATTATATAACCAATTAATCAACACAAATTCTGTAGTAAGTATTGTGCTTCTATATTAGTATTGTACTTTAAATATTGCTAGCCTATAAATTGTTTTAATGTTTTAGATTTATACTACGCATTGCACAATGTCAGACGAAGTAGCAGTGTACTTGAAAGAACCTCTCCTAGCAAGTCACGAGGACGTCTTTGAATACTGGAGGAAATCCAAATTTCTTAACATGAAAAACTAGCACAAAAATATTTAGGGACGCCTCTATGTACAGTGTTTTCGGAGCGGTTGTTTAGTACTGCGGGTCTTATCTGCGACCGGTAAAGAAGCCGGTTAACTCCGGAACGAGTGCAAATGCTTGTGTTTTTGAACAAGAACCTCCCGTTTCTTAACTATCAGTACTAACGGTACTAATATCATTTGTAAAAGCTGATTAAAAAGACAACATTCTGTGTATCTGATCACTTTTACCATTACTTATGACTATATTATTTGTTTCTTAATAATAATAAGTTCCATACAAACATATATATTGTTTAATATAATGTTACTTGTTTAGTTGCTATTATTTCACAGGGCCGACAACGCGCTTTTCAAAATAGAGGGGGAACACACCCTTATTTCGAACAAAAAGTCTATTTATAGGTCAATTTTTTTAAAAAGGGGCATGCCCCTGGGCCTTGGTGTCTTTGGTCCTGTTTCACCTGTACCAATATAACTAATTTTGGTGTTTTCACTTTTAAAATCTGCATAAGTATTAAACTAACATGATATAAAGGTTAAATTATTAATTTAACTACCAGTTTAATTAAAATAATAAGAATCGCAAAAGAATCGGAATCGGTAAAGAATTGGAATCGGTATTTTTCGGAATCGGCCCATCTCTATTAAAAATACATACAGATTGAAAGTAAATAACAATACCTTCAACTTCAACAATGTTTTTTACTCTAGTTGTAATTAATTAACTGAAATGATATGATTATAATATTATTAGTAATCTGTAAACAATTAACTGAACTTACATAGAAAACTTATTGAACATATTATGTTTCAAAATATAAAGTAAAATATTATTGACTAGCGTTAAAAGGTCATATCAGTTTGAGGGGAAGTGATTAAAACAGCTAGGGTTAGTGATTTGAAAGGGAAGGGCGAGAGTAGTGACCCTCCTCTTAAATAATTATGGAGGAAGAGGCTATTACCGCTCTAAATCCTCTTCCTACGGGGTATAAATAATAACCACATATTTGAAAAGTAATAACAGCTGAAAATTATTATTAAACCGTTTTGTTGTATTAATTACCGTATAAATTATTATTAAACCGTATTTATAATTTTTTCCAGAAAATATCCGGCTACTTTAAACAAAATTGTTAGTAACATGAGAAAAATTCAAAAAAAATTCATATTTTTTTATAAAATATAACTTTTAACAACACGGTTTTTAAAAATGTAAAAATTAATATCAGTTAATATCAATTGCTGTGAATAAAACGCATTTTTTTTAATGTTTAAATAGTGTATTTATTACTTTTTTCACCACTGTGTAATTATATATATATATGTATATATATATATATATATATATATATATATATATATATATATATATATATATATATATATATATTTATATATATATATGTATATAAATATATATATAAATATATATATATATATATATATATTTATACAGTTCCTCTCTCACACATAAATATATATTTATATATATATATATTATACTCTTTATATATTTATATATATATATATATATATATATATATATATATATATATATATATATATATATATATATATATATATATATATATATATATATATATATATATATATATATACACTCTTCCTGATGATCCAGCAATGGTGAAACTTCAAGTCGAAGATAAAATTTAGATAAGTGTTTTTTACTAATTTATATATATATATATATATATTATTTTAAAACATCAAGAAATACAGTTTCTCTCAATACAAATAATATTATTATATAAGAAATTTACGCTGGGTTATGTATACCAGCATCATCAGCTTGTAAAATATTATTTGTAATATTTTACAAGCTGATGATGCTGGTATCCATAACCCAGCGAAGATTTCTTATATAATGATATTATTTGTATTGAGAGAAACTATATTTCTTGATGTTTTAAAATAATATATAATATACTCTCATAAAATATGTCATCTTTCAAATATATTCATATATATATATATATATATATATGTGGAAAATCACTTAACAAAAAAAAAAAAAAAAAAAAACTACAGAAAATTGTAATTGTAAACAAAAAATCAATTGTCCAATGAGTGGAAGTTGTTTATCAAAAAATGTGGTATATAAATGTGTTGTTTCCTCTAAGAATGTACCTGATAAACAATATATTGGCATAACAGAGGGTGAATGGAAAAAACGTTCTGCCAATCATAAGCAATCTTTCAAGAATAAAAAGTATTCAAAAGACACCATACTGTCAAAATATATATGGGAATTAAAAGAAAAAAATATTGATGATTTTATACTGAATTGGTCTATCCTTAAAACAGCGCCTGCATATAACAATATTTCCAAAAAATGCATACTATGCCTACAAGAAAAATTTGAAATAATTACAGATGCAAATCAAGAATGCTTATTAAACAAAAGATCGGAATTAATTTCTAAATGTAGGCACGAAAATAAGTTTCTCCTAAAAAACTATAAAAATAAATGAGTTCAAATAATATTTACATTAACTACCCTTTTTAAAAAAACATTTAAAAAAATAGCATAAGTAACCATTTCTAAAGAATTCTTTTTATAATAGTGTCAGCAAATTCCACAAATGTGTGAAAATTTACAGTAGTTAAGACATTTGCAACTTTCTGTAATTTAATTTTTGGTATAAATTGAAGTTTTATTAATTTGATCATCCATTTCTGATGAATCTTTGTTGATGAAACACAGTGTTAAATGGAAAAAAATTTTGTTAAGTGATTTTCCACTAATATAATTGCTTTGTTCGTTTAAGAACATTGAGCACTCTATTGTGTAGAATACTTTTTAAAGTTGTTTAAATATATATATATATATATATATATATATATATATATATATATATATATATATATATATATATATATATATATATATATATATATATATATATATACTTTAAAGATATGGTAAATCGTAATAGAACGGTTGTATTAGTAATGCGCTTTTTAAAATAAGTCTGGAAATTCCATTCCTAAAGTTTCAGAATTAAACAAAAACTAGCAAAAGTAACACTAAGCTCAACAAAAAAAGTAGAAGCACATTTAACTTTGTACTAACATTTAAATTTAATTAACATTAAATTTAAATTTAAATTTAATTAACATTAAATTTAAATTTAAATTTAATTAACATTTAAATTTAATATTAACATAAATTTAAATTTAAATTAACATAAACTTAAATTTAATTAACATTAAATTTAACTTTGTGTTAACACTGTAACTATACAATATACATTATAAGTAGTTTATATAATTAATTGCTTTTTGATTAGCAACTTTAATCAAAGCTTAGTATAAAAAATAATTTTTTGAACGCTTCACACTTTTAACGCAAAATCAGCTTATTTAAAATTAAAATAAAAAAAATTTGTCTTGATTGTCCGCTCCCAAGAGGGAGGCGGAAGATCAGGACAAATATTTTTAGTAATGATGGCAGTTCTAAAAGTTTATGTACGTAGAGGAAGTTTAGGTATAGTGGATCGAGGGACACAGTTTTTAAAGGCACTTTCTCAAAGATTAGAATTTTGTTCATCTTGATAATGTAATTATTTAATGTGCCCATTTGTCGTATCTTTATTCATAGTTATTACCTCATAATTTTTGACCACTAGCTTTTAATAGGTAATTTTTGCTTTTAGCTAACTAACTTAAATTTTCTCACCTTCCTTATCAAACTTCCTTGTTAAGGAGATCATGGTTGTAATAATTTTAAAAGTTAAAGTTTTTTATTCCGATTATTGATATTTATGCTTCTTTTTAGTAGTTTTGCTTTCCATTTAACAACACTAATTTCCCAAGAAACTAGACTTAAACTTAATTTGTTATGGCGGGGCACAGTGAATATGGGATACAGTGAATAAGTTGATTCACTATAGCCCATTAATGATCTTTAAAGACATCTTTAGATTTAAAGACATTAAGCCCATGCATTTTTAATAAACAAACTACATGCAAATGAATTTATAAGTTTCAAGTTTATAAATAATAATATTTGAATAAGTTTTTAATTTTTTAATATTTTGTAAGTTTTGTTATCAATAAAGTTTTTTCTAGTTAATTCTAAAATTTTTAAAATGTCTTCTGTTTCAATTTATTTTTGTGGTAAAACATTTACTTACAATTACTTAATTGCTGAAACACGCAGCAGACATACTAGAACTGCAACAGTTGCATAGACAAGAATAGCTGCAACTGTTCTTAAAAATAGATGCACGCTGTATGGCTTATTCAAACTTCCGGTGCCAGTTTTAGAAAAGAGCACATGTAATGTAACTCAAAATTCTATTCACGGCGGATTCCTTAGACAAGTAAGTTACTTGATGAAGCGTCTATGATACCTAAACATGCTCGGAGTGTCATTGACAATTTATAACAAGATAATTGTAATAATAAGTTTCCTTTTCGTGGTAAAGTTTTTCTTATGGGTGGAGACTTCAGACAAATACTTCTAGTTTTGAGACAGGTCGACCAGCAGAAATTGTACAATCATGTATAAAATGTTCTGAACATTGTTATGTGTAAAGATTCTCATTAACTGAAAATATGAGAGTTCAGATAGAAGAAGAGGAATTTTCTTACTGGCTTTAAAAGCTTGGAAGTGGAACATTACCTGTAAAGCCTGAAGATCCTTTGCAAGGGTGTATTGAAATACCTGAGCAGTGCTTTCGCAATGATAATGAATCTATCGTGGAAAAGATTTTTGATGGCGCAGAGGGAGCTGATTATGCTAAATGTACTATTTTAACGCCATCAAATGTTGATTAATTGGCAATAAATAAAGAAGTCGATTATCGTTTACCTGGTGATGCTAAAATTTACTCAAGTTCAGATAGTATTAAAACTGATGATTATAAAAAAAATTACAATTTTCCAGTCAAGTTTTTTAATAGTTTGACTCCATCAGGTATGCCTGTTGGTTGCCAAAAATTAAAAATTGGTGCTGCTGTAATGCTTCTTAGAAATTTAAATCTTAAAGGCGGACTTTGTAATGGAACCTATTTGATGGTACGTGCACTACTTAACAATTATATTGTTGAAGAGGTTCCAACACGGGTAGCAGCTGGAAACAGGTTTTTTGTTTCTGGAGTTCAATTAGCTCCATTAGATCTTTTATACTTAAACGTCGCCGGTTTCCAGTTAGGTTAGCATACGCAATGACCATAAATCAAAGTCGAGGTCAAACTTTTGATAAATTTGGTGTTTATCTTAAAAAGCCTTGCTTTTCACACGGGCAATTAAATGTTGCATGTTCAAGAACAAGATCGTTTATTAGTTTGCTTTAAAGTTGATAAACATGCATTACAACCTATGTTATTTATTTAACGTTACACACAAATTGTCGTATTTACAAATGTACTTTATTTATAAACTATTACTTTTGTTTTACTACTAGACACTACATTATTTAACAAATTACAACACAACCAATTTTGTTTTAGACTTACTGTTTTTGTTGCTGCAAAGCCAGAAACTAGTCTTTGATGCTGGCTAAAATACCAGTTTTTAATGATTAATTACTTTTAATCATTCACTAAGTGTTTAGAAAAAACTTTTTTAATAAGTGCATTTTGATTATATATAAATTTGATTTTTAATATTAGTTTAATTGTTATAAAAACCAACTTTATTTTTTGCTTCCAAATAAATATCATACAACCTTCTAAGAACCAAAAAATATCTCAATAAAGTAAGTTTTATCTTTTAAGGATTTTAGCATAGCATTTTTTTACCATAACTTTAACTACCTTCGTTACCTTTTTTTTTTTTTGGAAATACATGTCATCAATGATTGTTAATAAGTATTGTAATAATAACTAAGTAGTCGTTTCTTTTAAATTAGATTGGCTTTTTTGAATAAATGAACTGATTTTGCAAAGTGTTTGAAATCAAATATACATTCACTAAAAAATGTTGTTTTTCCCATTTGTTTATAAAAAACTTTTAAAACAAAATTTTTGAAAATGTAAGCTATAATATTTAAGATTTCTGTTAAAAGTTAAAAGAAAATATCTTTATTCTCAATATACTTATACATTGTAATTCTTAACTGGCTTAATAGTATTAAACTATTAAAAGTAACAGCGATAACGATAGTTATTATTTTGCCATGTCTTAACTCCCACTCCCCTTGATTTTTTAGCTTGCAAAAGTTTGTCACATTTATTGATCTGTATTAAAAACAGCTTTAAAGTCTTTTTGTTAAGAGTTTATATAAAAGTCGTTACAGAATAAGTAAAATCGATTGAGTTAACTTATTATATTATTAACTTATACTTACCTCTGGTTCATTAGGTCCTTTTTTGCATTGTAAATTTAATATAATTTAATGAATGGTTAAAATTTTATTTTTTACTAGAGTCATTTTTGAAAGGTGGGCTGTAGGAATTTTAGTCCAAATCTAATAAAAAATGGGATGGGAATATAGTTAATTTACAATGCTGATATAAGTTTTATACTTTAGTGAGAAATAAAGCTCATTTTCGACAAATACAGATTTACTAGGTATGGAAACAATGCTCTAATTAATATCACTGAAACTATAGGTGAAACTCTTGAACAAAATCAATTTAGAGGAGTATTTGTGGATTGCATACAGTTACCATAAATTTCTTGTTTGAAAGTTATTGCACAATAAAAAGGGAATTGCTCTTCTTTTTCTCAGACGATACTTGATTATATTTTACAGATCAAAATTAAAACCAATAAAAAGTTATTTCAGATCCATAATGAACGTCGATCGACTACAAAACTTGATGCTTCTTAATACTAAAAAAAATATGTTGGACGAAGTTTAAAAAATAGGTGTTCAAAGATGGGCGTCAGTAAAACAACGGAAAATAAATGTTTACTAGGGTATTTTTAAACTACAGATTAATAAAAAGTTTTTTGAAGTTTTAATAAAGAAATTTTAGACGGAAACTTATTACTACTGCAAATACTCTTTGTATTTGGTTCTTTGTAATCTACGCTAATATGCTAGAATGATTCCGTTTAATGATAAAAAGTAATAATTAGTGGGCATTTTCACTACTCATACTCTCCAAAAAATACGTGTTCGCGCCGGCCCTGATAGAACGACTTAAATTTACTGTCAATATAACTTTTTGTAAACTTGTACATATAAATATTAAAAAAAGTGTATCATCACATCATACCACTAATTTTACGATTTTGTTTTAAAATAGTTCTCAAAAAGGTATAAAGCCTTTTAATACCATCATAAACTTATGCAATAATATTTATAAAACGATTAACTAAAATTATTTCTCAGAGTCGACGACACGAGGTGGAAGGGGGGGCACATGCCCCTTTTTTTTCGAAAAGATTATTTTTTTAAATATATTTCTAGATATAGAAGACTTTTTTAATAATTGACAATTGTGCTCCATCCCTCTCTTTCTCCTTCCTCGAAACCCGTGTCGTTGGCCCTGTTTTTATTTCTGAGATATAAAACTGACGAACAAAATTTTAGTTGTAGTTACAGAAATAAAATTTAAAAAAAGGTTAGAAATAATATTTAAAAAGTAAACACCTATTAAAACAATGTAACAATATAATAAAACTTATTAAATTTAATAAAACTTGTTATTTCATTAATGAAATAAAAATATTTATTTAGATTATTCTTATTTATTCTATTGAATAATAAATTTGTTCTTAATTTGAAAAAAGTAAGGATAAAGAAAATATCAATACGGGAAAAGTCTTTGTTAGTCTATTGTATTAAAAGATGCTCATTTAAATATATTGTTATTTTATTTTACTTTTTTAAAATTAACTTTTATACAAAATTAATTGAAGATCAGTTACTGATGTTATTTGATGACAAATTGAAAAAATTATTCGACAATTCTGATAATACATCAGAACATACTGTTCTAAACATACTGTTTTAAAAGAGTATG
This sequence comes from Hydra vulgaris, assembly GCF_038396675.1. Classification (NCBI taxonomy): domain Eukaryota; kingdom Metazoa; phylum Cnidaria; class Hydrozoa; order Anthoathecata; family Hydridae; genus Hydra; species Hydra vulgaris. The sequence goes on from NC_088929.1 coordinate 44,602,508, forward strand.
TTTAATAGAAGAATCATAAGAAAAGAACAAGGCATGTACTCAGTTGGTGGAACACCATATTTCCACCAGCTAAAAATATGCGCTCTGTTATGAATGTAAGAAAGTCTAAATTAAATTATTAGGAAAGTTTAAATAAGCAAACAAAAATTAATGCCTAATTAGGAAAATAATTTAAAATCTGAAAATACTGATGCTAAAAAACCTTATTTTAAATTTAATGAGAAAATCAGAGCGATATAAAGTTTTCTTAGCAGTGATTTTGAACGTTTTTTACTATTATTTATGACGCTATAATACAATGACGCTAATACCGCTATAAAATGCACCTTGCTAAAGATAAATCTTGCTCCGTTTTTAACCAATGCCTATTTCCAATGGGCTGTTCGGCAAATGATCAAAGAGTAAATCAGTAAAGATAGGATAGTAAAGAAACAACATAAATAATATAGTAATATAATCACCAGTAATAATAATAGGCAATAACGCCACTTATTGGTTAAAACAATCCACAAAGAATATTAACTCCACTTACACACCAAAGATAAAAACACTCATAAAGACTAACTTATTTATTAGTTTTTTACAATGACGCTAATACCGTTACAAAATGCACCTTGCTAAAGATAAATCTTGCTCCGTTTTTAACCAATGCCTATTTCCAATCAGCTGTTCGCCAGATGATCAAATAGTAGTTCAGTAAAAATAGGATACTAAAATAACAACATAAATAATATAGTAATATAAGTATCAGTAATAATAATAGGAAATATCTCCACTTATTGGTAATAATTATCCACAAATAATAATCACTCCATTTACACACAAAATATTAAAACACACATAAAGACTAACTTTATTCATTAGTTTATTACAATGACGCCAATTCCGCTATAAAATGCAACTTGCTAAAGCAGATGATCAAAGAGTATTTCAGTAAAGATAGTAAAATAAAGAATTTGTTATTTATACCTCTAAAACCCTTTATTGAATCAAAAAGTAGTCTCTCGTGTCTACTAAGTTTACGATTTATTATGCAGTTTTTTGAAAGGTTTCTGTGTATATTGTGATTTTAATATGCGTTAATAAATTGACAATAATTAGCTTCGCTAATTATTAACAAAAGTCACACGTTGCATATATTTTGTTATTATAACGTTTTTTTATAACGGTCATTAATTGTTGACAAGAGTCACAAGTTGTATTTCTAAATGCTATATATAGCGAACAATTTTCTGGGTTAGTTTGTTGAGGTTGTTGATAAGTAATAAATATATTAGAAACAAGTTGCTCAATGCAAATAAGGCATGGTACACGTTTTTCCGAACAAAAATATAAGTTTTTTCAATTGCAATATATTTATGTTTTTTCATCAAAACGTATGACATATTTGGTATGTATGGAAAGTTTATTTTAACCACTATCATAATCTGGTAAAAGTTATGCGTCTATATCAAATCGTCAAACGTAATTTTATTTGGTTTTAGTTTTCGTTTAAAAACAAGCAAAAAATTCATTCAAAATTGTAAAGTAAGTAGAGGAAGCTCATCGAATAAAATAAGGAGGGGGGCGGGTGATGGGTAGCTCCATTTGAATTGTAAATATATTGTCAGGTTTTGGCTTAGTAATCTTTTAATTAAAAGTACTGCTGAACGTTTTTGTTATTTATTGACGCATTTATTTTTTTAGAATGAAAATTTAATTATTTTTAAGTAAATGTAGTTTTTTATTATTACCTTATATTAAATTTGTTTTTACACTTTTTAACGTGCGAATAAACTATATTAACAACAGCCGTTGTTAGAGCTTTGGCTAAGACCCAAGAGATTTGTGAGGTAGAGAAGAGGTAAGCAACATTGATAAGGAAGGAGGCCTGAACTTCCTCGTTAAATGCTCATCCGTGGTGTCAAGAATTGTTAGAATATATGTATTATTATTTTTTATTATAAAACTATAATAAGATATATCTTCTACCCGAACGTGCATGCGAATGAATTCAGCTAATTTGTCTTAAACTAAAAGAGCTTTTTTATTTTTTCCATAACTCTTCTCGTGTTACTCGTCAATCAATTAAGTGTCATCCTTTTTCTGTGACTGTTCCTTAGTGCTCCAAAAACGCTTATTCGTCTAGTTTTTTTCCTCAAACATCAGCTCTTTGGAATTCGCTTCCTTCATCTAGCTTTCCTGACTCATAATTTGCAATCTTTTAAGTCGTCTGTAAATCGTTATCTTTCTCTACAATCTTCATCTTTTCTCTTTTAGTAGCTTCCAACTTTAATTAGTGGCTGCTTGCAGCCTTGTTGGAAGCGAAGATGTTTAAAAATAAAAAAAAAATCTTTTTTTATTTTAACCTTTAAGTTTTTATAAATCTTTATTTCAGGTTTTAACGGTTTGTGGGGATTGTTTCTCCACATTCACACAAGGAAAGTCAAATTTAACTCATAAACGGTAATTTTTAGAATATAGCCGGCTAATAGGTATAATGCCCAACCATGTTTGTAGAGCTGGATTTTTGAAGACATTTTTATTAGACATATTGCAACTTTTTAAGATTAACCCCTCTCTCGTATTAATTTAAAAGCACTTCTGTTTATAGAGCTTGTGTTTCGCTTTGGTTCAAAGCAATATTTTGTTGGTGAATTATTGTATTGACATCTTATATGAAAGTAAATTTTATTTATCTTTTTTTATGAAGAACATGCAATAAGATTTTTTACTATTTGTTATGTTTCATGTCTTAACGCCAATCTTAGTATCTGACAAAACAACGTTCAAATAATTTTAAAAAACCCAATTACTTATAAAAATTTATAATGAAAGAAAAGAAAAATGCTTTGGTATCATTTTTAAAATAGCAAAAATGCTTTAGTGACTTTCAAAATTTGCTATAAATTAACATACATACTGTCATCTAAATCGAAATCCTTAAGATCGCGAGAACCTGTTTGATGATAGATGAATGTTGGAAAAGTGCGTACAGAGACCTGCCCTCGTGAGGGGGCGACTAAAAAAAAATTTAAGAGACCTGCCCTCATGAGGGACGCCTAAAATTTTTTTTAAGAAACCTCGTAAGTGGGTAATAAAAACAAATAGATGAGACAAAATTTTTTATTAATAAATAGTGTTACAAACAAGTTATAATAAAGATTGTTTTTCTCTGAAAATACGGTAGTTCTCTTTCACAAAATTTTCAAAAGTCATGTTAGGTACAAAACGTTTTCCAATAGTGATGTAGTGATTATAAATATCGAGTTCTTGAACGAATGTTTTTTTATATTGTTCGGCTATTTCCAGGATAAAAAGTGCTTCTTCGTGTGACAAAACAATTGTTTTTTTCACTAGACAATTACAATTTCCACACATTGTATCACAATTTCCACACATTGTATTAGTTAGCTAAAATATTAAAAAAAAGTTTTATTTATAAAAAAATTTACAATTAAGTTTAAATGGGGGAGCATCGCATATCCATTCTTCTTTATTCAGTTCTTCTAGTTTTTCTTGTTTTTTATTTATGAATCTTAATTCATGTTTTACACATTTTTCAAAATCCAACCCTCTCATCGGTCTTTTTAATTTCGTGCTAGTTACTTGTAATTCGAAAGGTTCTGCAACGAGTTCTTTTTCACAATCATCATTGTTAGTAATTAAATTATTCATTTTTATCTAAAAAAAATGAAAAAATGAAAAAGTTATATAAATTAGTTTTTATAAATGAAATAATATAAAAAAAAGTGGAATAAAACAAAGACAAAAAATGTAATAAAATAAAATATATTTCTGAATAAAAAATTACAAAAAAAAGTTATTTTTTTGTAATTGACAAGTTTGGCATGAGCCACATTTTTTTAGAAAAAAAACCCTGCGTAAAGTGTTAAAATAAAAATTTAAATGAATTCAAAATTTCATGAACCATCACGTCGACCTAGCATAGTGCATTCGCATTCCGCACAATGTTACAAACGCCATGACATTTACCCGCCGTGGGTTCAAATCTCGCTTATCAGGCATATCATATCATTCTATGTTAAAACAGGGGGCGCTCATACCGCTCACTGATGTAATGTCTAGAAAGTTTAGAAAGTTCTATGTTAACACAGGGGGTGCTTATACCACTCACTGAACAGGGGGCGCTCATACCGCTCATTGATGTAATGTCTAGAAAGTTTAGAAAGTTCTATGTTAACAGAGGGGGTGCTCATACCACTCACTGAACAGGGGGCGCTAACACCGCTCACTGATGCAAAGTCTAGAAAGTTTAGAAAGTTTTATGTTAACACAAGGGGGACACGTTCACTGAAGAAGGCAGGGGATGTGTACTCACTGAACAGGGGGCGCTAACACCGCTCACTGATGTAATGTGGAGTGTTTATGAACGAGTGAGCGTCCGAGTGTGTGAGTAAGCAGGCTTAGGAAAAAATCAGGCAGGACTAAGTAAGTTAAATAAGGACTAAGTAAGTAAGTAAGTAAGATAAAATACGGTCGTATAAAAAATAAACACTTTAAGAAAAACATATGTAAGTAGACCTACTAAGACAAAGTAAAGATAGAATAAGTAAGGTTGTGTCAGGGTGACACCATGTTTTTTGCCTTGTAAAGAAAGATATAAAAAAAGTAAAAAAAAAAGTTAAAGTCAAACAAAAGTTGAAGTCAAAAAAGTTAAAGTCAAAAATGAGCGCAGATGACATTGATTTTTCCTGTATGATTGTAAGACGAAATTTATTTCCAAGACCTCCATATTATAAAAGTAATTTAAGACCCAAATATACATCTAAATTACCCAAATATACAGTAGATGGAAAATGGCTTTTTCATAGAGATGGTTTTTTTGAATTTTTTGATAGGACATCATTTGATGAAATTGAGTTAACAGGTCCTAATAATACGGAACTAAGAGTACTAAGACGTAGAAAATATAAGAAAAATTTGAAAAAAATAAAGCGTCAATATTGAGAAAAGCACTGATGTGTTATTGAAAAGCAAAAGTATATAAATAATAAACAAAATCGAGTAATGGATCGAGTAGGAAAACCGATATATCGTTTTTGTTTTAACAAAAGTCGATCACGATAAACAAAAAAATATTTAAAAAAAAAAAGAGACATAGAAGACAGAGGAGATATAGGGGAGCTAAAGGATATATTTTTGTTCACCGAAGATCTAGAGCTCACCCTAGACCTCATCATCCTTCAGGGTTATTTTTGGTAGAGGGCGAAAACGTATTGGTAGAGGGCGAAAACGTATACTTAGAAAACCTGGTAAAGGTTTAATTGGTAGTTTATTAGGAAATATACCCATACTTGGTATTGTATTTAAAACAATATTTTATTCGGTTTAAAAAACAACTATAAAAAAGCTCAACTCTGCAAACGTTTATTTACAAAAAATGAATTCATTGCAAGTGTGCAAACTTATACATAAAAGAACGCATAACAAAAAGTACTGCAAGAGATGTTATATTAAAACGTTTCATAAACATGTAAAAGAAAATTTGAAGGATTATCTTCTATTGCTATCAGAACTAAAAAAGACGAAAAGAAACGCAGTTAAAAATGTAAGAGCGGATACAAGTGATTATGGAGATTATATTTTAACTTTACAATATAAAGATAGAACGGCTGAAATTATTAGTGGTGATAAAAAGGACATACAAAAATATCTACTTTTTTAGGTGGACTAGTTTTAGACTATGATGTTGTAAATAAATTATATTCTATTTCACATGTAAAAGACGGTGTATTTTACGTTGGTAAAGAAATACCAAAAATAAATGGTTAAAAAAAAATATTTAATAGCGTTTTTTCTGTTTTTTTTTTTTAAAAAAAACTATAAATTTAGTTTTTTGATATAAAAAAAATCATTTGAAAAAAAAAAAGGATTTTAAATCTTGTTTAAATGAATTTTATAATTCACTTATTAATATAGAAGCTTCCAAGTTTGAAGCTAATGATAGTTTAAAACAAGTTCAGGGCAATTCCAAATTGCTATTTCGTTTGGATGGACTAGCTGAAATTAAAGTAACTCGCTATAATGAAAACGCTCATATTGATTTTATTTTTCATGAAAATAAACATGAATTTGAAATGCTATATGAAGATTTTGTTGATGTAATCAAAGAGTCATTTAATATTTGGTTATTCGAAGCAGAAGACCTAGCGCCTTTCTGTTAAACTATCTAGTTTAAATAAAAAAATATTTTTTTTATATATAGATTAAAAAAAAATATTTTGCATAAAATTTTTATAAAAAAAAAACATTATCGTCGTAAAAGACAGAGACGTTATAGACGAAAGATTCGAAAAATTCGACGAACAAAAAACCGTCGCGGAAGAGATTTAGCTGATTTTATAACACCTAAAAATGTAACCAACGCATTGCAAGTGGGTTCACTGTTATACGGCATAAAAAAAGGGTGGAAAGGCAAAAAAACAAAAACTATTGCTCCTACTGTTCCTGTTGTTACAGAACCTGCTAACCCTTATATGCCTCCATATAAAGTGTTTGAAGTATATTAAAAAAGACAGTTGTAAAAAAAAAAATTATATTATTTCATCTAAAGAATAAATATGTACAATTAAATTATGATCTTCTTTTTCTTCTAATGTTTTCTTCTTATATCGTTTTATAAGAATTGTCTTTTTTCCACGACAAGTTAAACAAGTAGTCTTATGAAGATGTGTTTTTGCGCTTCTTTTTGTAATGGTGTTGAAAACCCATACTGCTATGTTTATAATATGTATAGTGCAGTTTTTTAACAAGTGTTTATTTTTTTTCTTTGAAAACGACAAAACAGTTCACTATAACCGTTACATGTGGTACATTTTTCTTCTATAACTTCTTCCAAAAGCGTGTGTGTGGATCTCTTCATGGTTTTGTTTATATTAAATTCAGAGCTAACTGTCTTTTTATTTCTTTTTTAGTCATGGCATCATCAATAGGATTATCTAAAAATTGATTGGCTGTCTTTAAGCGTGTATAGTTGTTTGCGTAAATCCTATCCATTTTATTTTGTATCATGTAAGAAATATTTTCCTCGCTCATTACAGATGGAATAGCCTTAATATCCAATACAGATAATTTATCCCATGTAGCTTCATAATTTGTTCTTAAGAATCCAGCGTCTTTTAAAAATCTTTCAATTGCATTTTGAGCTAATATTTGTTTTTCATAAATATCATAATTCAAAGGAATTTGTTTTGTTTTCATTGACAATAGATCTCATTCCAGATTTTCCAGTTTTCTCATATATAAATGCAATTGCATGTCTTTTTCAAACAGTTGTTTTGCAGTTTTATCGAGGTGTTGAAAAAGGTCTTTTTTAATAAATTGAAAAAATGAATACAGATTTAATTGAATTACTTTCTTCTCCTAATATTGAATGAGGCATGAAGAGTTGTTACTTCGTAGAAATAATGATTTAACTATCTGCACAATGAAGGTAACTAAATTTGATCTGTATATAAAACATTTTCACTGCGAAATATTAGAGCGACAAAATAAGCGGCAAACGCTCCACATAAACTACTATCATTCCATTGAAAAGGAAATTTGTTGTAATAAAAAAATACGTTTTGATTGCCAGTTATTTCGCTATATTTTAAAATAAATTTGGTAAACCAATAAAACTCATGATTACAGTGTCTCAAAAAATTATCTGACCAAATACTTTTTTAAATATTTTTCCTAAAAAAAGTGCTGTATTTTCGTAATTTTAGACTTTTTTGCTAAACTCAAGATTAATAAAAATAAAAGAATATGTTTTTAAATAGATTTTCTTTATTTCAATGTAAAATATGAATCACAAAGTTTTCAGTCTTTAAATAAATGAACTTAGGTCGTTTTTTTATTGTCAAAAAAATATTCGACCAAACGCATTATTTGTTCCATAATAAATTATTATATAACAAAACAATTATTTTAATACTTTGTTGGGCCTCCCTTTGCTTGGATTACAGCTTCTAGACGTCTAGGCATTGATTCGACTAAAGATTTTGTTTCTTCTGGTTGAATCTTTTCCCAGGCTTCTTCAATTGCCACTTTGAGGTTTTCTTTTTTGGAAAATGACCGATCTCCAATTTTTCGGTCTACAATTTCCCACAAATGTTCAATGGGATTAAAGTCCGGTAATTGTGCAGGCCATTCCAAGACCTCAACATTATTTTCAGCAAACCACTCCTTTGTTTTAGTGGCACAATGCTTGGGATCGTTATCTTGCTGAAATGTAAAATCAGATCCTAGCCGAAGTTTTCGAGCAGATGACTTCAATTTTTGCTTTAATATGTTTCTGTATTGCACCTGATCCATTATAGTATCAATAAATTGGAGTTTTCCAACACCCTTCCAAGCCATTGAACCCCATACCATCACGTTACCGCCACCATACTTGACAGTTCCTCTCACGCAGCTTAATTTGTAGGCTTCTCCGGCTTTTCTCCAAACTTTTTGGGCTCCATCAGATGACTTTAAGTTGAATTTCGATTCGTCGCTCCACAGGATCCTTTTCCTGAAACTTAACGGCATGTTTTTGAACTTCTTAGCAAACTCCAATCTTCTTTTCATGTGTTTCTTACTCAAATATGGTTTAATACGCACAAGTCGTCCTTGAAATCCCTGTTCTCGGATACGATTTCTGATTGTCTGATGGGATAATTTGATTCCATAATTCTCTTCAGCTTGCTCAGCCAGTTTTCGAGCAGAAATGAAGCGATTTTTCTTGACTTGTATAAATAAGTTTCTATCAAAACTCTTAGAAGTCTTTTTTTTGCGACCCTGGCCTTCTTTTGTGGCTGTTGTTCCGATCAAATTATACTTCTTCATTATGTCGGATACTGTATTATGAGGAATTCCAGTCTCTTGCTGCACCTGACGATAGGTTTTACCCTGATTGACTAGATCGACAGCTAAATTTCTCTGAGAAACAGTCCAGTGACGTTTACCTCCAACCATTTTACTTAAGAAAACATTAATTTTTTTTTTTATACAAAACTTTTTTTTTACTACAAAAAAACAGTTTTTTGTTATCAATTTCATTAATTGTATAAAAATTTGCTAAAATATTTCAACAAATTTCACATAAAATTAATTAAACGTACATAAATATGGCTTGGTCGGATAGTTTTTTTACAAGCTTATTCAGTACTAAGTTTCTTTTAGGTCAAATAATAAACCAACTGAAGCATAAATCAAATAAAATGAACGCTTAATAACATACTATTCCCAATAGAATTAAAATGACAGACAAAATAAGTATCGCTATTCATTGTTTTTAGTATAATTTAGAGCGTAAACATTTTTTATTGGGAAAAACTTTTTTGGTCGGATAATTTTTTGAGACACTGTATCTGCTGTCCATTCTGTAGGAAAATGATTTGTTTGTCGTATATAAGAATTAATTTCAATTTCGTTGTAGTTTATATTAATAGTGTTGATTTGTATATTACTATTTACTTCTTCTACTGCTTCAAATAAATATTTATTAAATCTTAAATGATTTGGTATTTGTTGTAATACACTTTCTTCTCCTAAACTATCAAAACTAAAAAAATGAGCATTGTCTATTTTCAGCAACACTCTCCAATGTTGACCTGCTTCTTTTGTGGTTTCGTTGTTGTAAATGATAAAAGAACCATTTTTTTTCATATTATTAATAATATGAATATGAGTTTTTGTTTGACTCAGCTCGTCAAAAGCATAAACTCCTATAAAATAATTTTTAAATTCAGAATTTTTAAAAAAACGAGACAAAGATTCATCGGTAGCTTTTTTTTATTCTTCTTTTTCTAAACTAAAAAAACTCGTACTAAATATAGTTACAATAGCGTGTAATATATTAACAAATAAAGTTTTTTTTATCGCTAGTGCCTTACTTTTTAATTCTTTCAATGTTTCTTTTAACAGATTTCTTTTTTAAAGCTCCACCTAGTTTTTCTATCAAAGAAGAGACGGTAGCTATTACTTTTGTAGTAAACGTATCCACGAAACCGTCTGTTTGGTCGCTATCTGTTTGATCCAAAGTAGGTTTGATATCTCTGTCAAGTAGCAAAACAGTAAGCTTGGCTTTATAAAGTTCTCCTATATAGTTATCACCGAGTTGTTCTTTCAAATCATCAAAGTGGTCAAGATGAAAGGGCAAAGTTGAGGATTTTCGAGTAAATTATTAAATTGACTGTTTTTAAAACATTTTTCAATACTGTGAGAATTTAATGTTATTCTTTTAGAATCGAGTACATTTTGTAGAAAATCAAATGATTTTTTATCTGTATAATGTTCTTCTTCTACACGATCAGATGAGGGTGAAGAATTTACAGATTTGTTTTCATGATGTTTATATCTTTTAGACACTTCATCAAGCGCGCACACTGCGCAATTGTTATGAATTTTTTTAATAATGCTATCAACGCGATTCATTTTTTTAAATAAAAAATATGTAAAAAATTTTTTAAACTGATTTTTTATACTTTTTTATTCATTTTATTAAAAGAATACGTTTCTTTTTTTAAAAAAAAAATTTACTTTTTTTTAGTTGTGGTTGTTAGATATCGAGTATATTAGTAACAATGACAAACATCCTTGGAGAAGACATTGTATTCGCGAATTATGTTTAAGATCGCTTAACGATAAAAAATATCATCATGTACAAGTAGTACCGTGTGTAAAATTAATAGAGTTACCTGAAAAATACAAAAAAACTTATTATTATTGTCTCAATAACATTCACGGATTAACATACTATCCTACTTTTAAATATACTGGAGACATTATATTTTGCAGTTCAGTAATTCGATATTTGAAAGAACAATTTGATAAATCTGAATTTAATTTAGTATTTTATAAAGGTGGACATATAGAAAAAGATGTTTTGGAAGCTATAAATGTTGATAACATTTACAGTTTTGATTTATCACATTTTTTGTTTCCTAAAATCTCCAAACTACCTCATTACGCAAACAACGAAGATTTATGTTCGGAACATTTTCAGCATAGTATTTCAGCATTCTTATGAACATTGCGCCAAATATGAAACACTTATGTTTAGTTTATATTTAGAAGATTTTGTGAATGGCTTCATAAATAACGGTTGTGTTGAACAGCATACTGAGTTATGCGTTAAAAAATATGCAAATTTAATTTCGCTTATAAAAGAAAACATGCAATGCATAAAAGTTTTGAAAAAAGACAAATGTAAATGCTTTGACAATATATTTAAAATAAATAAACTTGTATACCAACTTTTTGAAATGAAAAAAAATAAAAAATAATAAAAAAATGTCTTTTTTATAATCCTTCTTTTGCGGTGACATAATATTTGGTATAATTAGTGTTTCTCTGTAAAGGTTGTTTCAATACTATTTCGTTGGTATTGTAATTATAAACTTCGTCTTCTTTTCTGTATAGAACCATTGAAATGTTAAAGTTTCTTTTAAAGAAAAAAAACCATTGAGCTAAAGGAAACGTTTCTATTAAACTTTTTTCGTGAAAATTGCAATGTTCAAAGGCTTTATAAATGTAAACTTTATCACCTTCTTCGCAAACTTTTTTTTCTATAAAATATTCATAAATAGGAGCAGGTGTGGAAATGGTGTAATACCTATTATGGAAAATTTTATCGTTGAATGAAAAGCAAGGCGGTTGATCTATGCAAACAGGATAAACGTTTTTTAATATTTTACAATTTTTCTTCAAATTTTCATATTCCCATTTGTTAGATATATATGGAAACAAAAAATAATACTTCAAAGTCTGTTTAAGTTTGCTTTTCCACGAAGTACATTTCTTTTCAATGTTTTTTGATTTGTAATAAAGTTTATACACTTGAATAAACTCTTCTAGTTTTTTTCTTGCTTCTTCGTGTTGTTTTTCCACTGTTGTTTTTGTTATATTTAAAAAATCATCGTTAATCATACGACATACTTCAAACATGCTAGTCCTCCATGAGGCTGATTGTTCTGCTAAATTCATATAACGACGAGAAGCTTTTTTAAACAAATGAAGAGAGTTTTCATAGTCTTTAGCTGTAAATATATAATACAAATCAATCCATTATTCTTCTTCCAAGTTTAACCCCAAGTTAAAATTTTTTAAATATGAAACTATAATATCTTGCCATTCTTCATACGTGTTATTTAAATGGTGAAATTCAAACAACATAGGATGTAATTCATTTTTTGGATAAAAAAGTTGGATAGTTTTGATCAGACTTTCGTCAAGTTGTTTGCTAGTCATTTTCTCTTTCAAAAATGAACTAGAAATATTTTTTACAACCCTTTATATAGGAAAATTGATAAGAAAAAAACAAGCTTTTTATTAATAAAACAGGTTTTTTTAATTCAATTTAAAAAAATTACAAAAATTATTATTCTTCTTCTGGTACTTCTGCAGCTTTGACTTTTGCTTTTTTCGCTTCACTTGCTTCTTTTTCAGCAAACTCAGCACAGGCTTTTTTCAAATTCTGATTGTAACTTCTTGGGACACCATTTTTATTGATGGAGTTGTGGAAAGAAGGTTCAACTGCCAATAATCTTGCATACTCTGTAATATGAATCTCATCTTCTTCTTTTGCTAAACGTATCGTATAACCGTTAAACTCTACAGTTTTTAATATAAGCATTTTAGGGTAAGCCACCATCAGATAGGCTCTGTTTTGAGCAGCTTGCATACTATCCATCAAACTTTCCAATACTGTTTTTGTGATTTTGTTGTGATTAAATTTAAAAACCACATTATTAGTAATTTCGCCTTTGGGAATTTTAAATTTGTTGTCGTCTTTTGTTAATTTCAATTCGGACCTGAATAAATGATTTGTTTTGTTGAGATCACACATATCTCTGTACTTCCATGGTAATAAGATTTCACAGCCCTCGTTTTTTGGTTTGTAGATCAACTCTTTTTTAACATAGTTGAATTGTGCAAGTGGTTTAAGAGGAACAGTTGAATATTGTTTATCTTTTATGCATGTATTAAAAAAACAAGTACTAAACAAGTTTTTTTTTAAAAATGTTAATACCTTACGTAATGATGTCATGTGAGTTTAAAGTTCAAAGTGTGGTATGATAAACTTTAAACTTTGTACTTTGATACTTTGATTCTATTTTTAATGAAAGAGATTATGTTGTTATGACTACCATTTCATATAAAAAGGGGAAAAAAAACTTGTTCAAACATCAACATCTTCTGGTGAAGTTAGTGAGATAAAAAATGTGTTTAGATTGTAAGAAAATGGAAAATGAAGAGATTCGATATTATGAAAGAACAAAAATGGAAATTGTAAAATTGAAATTCAAACATTTTGATGGTAGTGTTAAATTAGAAAAATCTTCACTTGTAGAAGATTACGATAGAAAATTAGTAAAAAAAATAGATGATTTATTTTTAAATATGTGGATTGATACTGAATTTAATACTAGTGAGCCTTTACTACCATATATTAATAATCTTTTTAATAGAGCATTAAACGAAAGCGATTTAAAACAGTTTGAGTTTTATTATCATTGGTTCGGTCACTGTGAACTTTGTGAAAAAATATATTTATTTTGTTTTAATTGTTTTTATTGCAATTCGAGTTTTTGTAAAAATTGTATTATTTCTCATAAAGAAAAAAGAGAACATGTAGTTTATTCTTTTGAACAAAAACATAATGTATGCATTTAAAATTTTTTTTAGATGATTAAAATAAGAGATGGACGTAGCAAACGTAAACAATGGTCTTTTTATAAATCAAAAGAAATTAAAAGGATCGAAATAAGAGATACTCATGAATGGACTTTTTATGAAACAAAAGATAGCGCTTGTTTTGATTTGAGAAGCACAAAGGATTATATACTTCAACCTAACCAACCTATTTTAGTATGTACTGGAGTCTATATTGATTTAATAGATGTAGATTTAGTATTCAAAATCAGGTATGGCTCTTAAATATGGTGTTGTCGTGTTGAATTCTCCAGGAATAATAGACCCTGATTATAAAGATGAAATTAAAGTGATATTGATGAATCATTCGAAAGAAGATTATATTATTAAATGTGGAGATGCTGTTGCTCAAATAAGTTTTGTGAAATCATTTAAAGCTTTAAAAAATATAATAGAAATAAATGGTTGTTGTTGTCGTGAAGTGAAAATGCCAATGATTAAAGATGTAGAAAGAAAGGGTGGTTTTGGTTTCACTGGAAAATAATTTTGTAATATTTTTTTATATTTACAGTTTTTTTTATTATTTTTTTAGATTTGTAAAAATTATGGCTGATAGAATTGCAGAAAATTTGACACCTTCGTTTACCATTTATACTGATAATCCAAGTTTTCTATTCAATGGATTGCATAATAGTAAAATAATTAATTTAGATTTACGTCTATCCATTTTAGAAGAAATGCAGAATAATAATGGACATGGCAGTAAGATGGATTTTTGAAAATTTTAATGAACATTTAAAAAATGAAATCAAAGTTTATTATAGTGTACCATTTTATTATAAAAATTATCAATTTTTAATGAAAATGAATATCAATATGAAATGTGATATCCATTTGAGGAAGAAATTTGTTTGTATATCATAATGAGATCAACACCTTATGATGCCATTTTAAAATGGCCTTTTATAAATCGTGTCATTACGTTTAAACTATGTGGACCTAACGGTAAACAAATGAAAAAAACTTTTATTACTGAGAATCATATTTCTTTTCAACGTCCACCAAAAGATGGAGAAAATGTTGGTTATGGATATTGTAATTTTACAAAAAAAGCAGACATTAATGAATATTTATTGGAAATAATTTATATATCAAATGTAAAATTAAATAAATTTTTTTATTTTTAATGTTTGCTATATTTGCTGTAAATTTTTTTTTAGAAAATTAATAAAAATGAATTGCTGGTATTATATCAAACGAGCTTGGGATACTATTTTTCATCATGATCGAGAACAATATCGTCGTTTAACAACAATACTGGGTTACGTTGAAAACCTTCATACTAATTCATTTAATAATGTACTTGCTGATTTTAACAATATGAAGACATTTTTTCTGCAAGTAATTCAAATTATTTCGTTAAATAAACTAGAAGCTTATTTGGATCTTTTTGCTGGGATTCAAAACACTTGTCATGATAAAGAAAACATTTAGATATGGATTCAATAGAAATAGTTTTGTAAGATGGTATGAATACAATGGAAAAGCGTAGTATTATTCATAATTATATAAATAATTTAAAAATTATTGCAGAAAATTTTTCAGAATTGTTAACTTTTGCTTATAAGCATATCGAATGTACTCACAATTTAGAATATGTTTTTAATAATTTATCTGTTGATTTGTAATTATTTTTTATTAGATTAACTAAAAAAATACGGAAACTTTTGAAAAAATAAATAAATGGGATTTGATTAAAGATGAGAACAATGCTATGTATAACATGTTTCGAGTTATGTTGAAGTTTTTACAAATTGATGGCGCTCAAATGTTAAAATTGAATGAAGAAAAATTAAAAGAATTGAAAAATTGCGTTCGTGATATAGATACAGGTTTATTGTTTTATGTTTGGGATGATATCAAAATTCATAACATGTATCTGAAAGTTCTTATGGAAATGTTTATAGAGAGCAATAATTCTATCGAGTTGTTTCATTGTTATCAAAAAAACAATGTCATAATAACAGCAAACGATATAAAAATTTTAAATTGTAGAAAATTTTTGAGAGAATATTTTAAATGTTTAATAAGAAGAACAATGTCAACAAGTATTAATTTTCATGATAGTGTTTTGTTTCTTTAATTTTTGTAAATTTTTTAGACAACTAATTAAAAAAATGAATAGGTTAGGTTAAAAATTGGACTGAAGATGACATTAAATGGATTGTCAAATACTTTGACAGACTACATCATTCTGAAAACGAATTGTGGAGAAATTTTGAAGAATTATCTCCTGTTTCTATTTTCATTTTATTATTGTTAAAGAATTTTCAACCAACGACGAACATCAAGATGGAATATTACAAGAGTTTGAAAAAATAATGGAAATTATAAATAAAAACAGTGAAGTTATAAAAAAATATGTAAATCTACGTAATTTTTAAATACAATTGATACCTATACATATGATTGTGATTTGCAATCTTGCGATCAAAGAAGATGATTTCATCGTAATAAAAGAAAAAGAGGAATTCTCGAGAAGAGATATAGCAATGTTCATATGAAAGCAAATGTAGACATGCAAGAAGATTTTATTTATATATCTAAGCATGAAGAAAGAATATTGTTATAAAAAACAATTGAAAATTATTTTATAACTACTTTTATAAATATTCTTAATGATTAAATTTTTTGTATCATGTTTATATTTTTGACTTTTAAACTTTGTAATTTTTTTTTAGGTTAACTAATAAAAAAATGGATTTCCTTCATGAATTTAAATATGGAAAATACATGTCTTATAAATACAAAAAGTTGGATAAACAAAATGCTGATATCGCTTTTGAATATAAAATGGTAAAATATTTTGTTAAATATGGCAAAGATGCTAAAAATTTTCATGTCAACAAAATAAAAGAAGCTCTGGATGCAATGAATTAATTAATACGAGAAAATGCTGAGAAAGATTGTTTTAAAGAAAGATTAAAAACTTTACAAGTTTATATGCAATCTATGTATAAATTATTGACTACAAATCAAGAAATTATTGATAGTCTTAATGTAGAAATAGCAGCAGAGAAAGAAAAACAAAAAGAAAGAAATGTGGCTATGTTTGAATACATTGACAAAAATGTTCCTGATTTTCGCAAAGAAATAATGAATTATTTTTATTTTCAAAATGAGACTGAAAAAACAATAAGTTTTCGTGTAGAAATACAACGTTCATTTTTAAAGACGATGGATTATTTGAGTACTTTTTTTTTAGATTAAAAAAAATGGAAAATATTATATTACAATGTTTGAGTACTTTTTTTTAGATTAGATAAAAAAAAGGAAAATATGATATTACAAGCCGCTCAAAAACTGGATGTATCAACAGAAACACTTTCACTTGCTTATTTTGTAGGACACTGTCAATGTAAAAGTAATAATCTTTGTAAACAATGTAGTGAATATATTGAAGAAATTTGTCAAGAATTAATTTCTGGTGATATGAAAACAAAACTTTTAGAAATAACAACATGTGTATGGTTTGATGATAAAATATAAATTTTTTTGTTAGATTACATAATAAAAAAATGGTAAAAATAATAGTACGACCATCAAATAGTTTTATGACATCAGCACTAACAACATGTCAATACGTAGAATTGTGTCCAGATTGTCGAAAGACTAAAATTGTTTATGCAATGAACGAACAAAAGAAATTTTTTCATAAACAATTTTTAGATCATTTTATATTGTATTTTTTTTTAGATTACATAATAAAAAAATGGCAGATTTTGAATTTCATGTTGAAAATTTAATCACTCTACTTTTGTTTAAAACACCTGCTATTCATGATGAAACTCAAACGATACGAATGTTAATGCAAGAAGCAGAATCTTGTCCAAAAGAAAATTGTACTGGTTTTAATCTTTGTGAATCTTGTAAAAGAAATTATGATCACATTCATCAATATATTGACGAAGAAAATATTAAAGATATGGTACTTGAAATATTTGTAAATTATACTATACTATAAAAATTTTTTGTAATTATTTTTTAGATTACATAAAAAAATGGATGTGATTTATGAGGCTGAAATTGTTCAAAATGAAGATGGTAGTTTTGCTATCGTTAACGATAAAATTGTGAATAAAGACCTTGCACCTCTTTTCTTTGAACTCATAGGAGATGATATTTACAATGTCCGTGAAGTTGTTGAAAAATGTGGGTATGATCACTTTTTACCTCTATTTCCTTTAGAGGAATTTCGACTGAGCGCTCGTAAAGAAATGACTCATGAACAATTTGATCATTTTGTAAAAGAAGTTCGTGAAATAAAAACAAAAGAACTACAAGTTATAAATTATTTCAAAGAAAAAACCTTTGAAATTAAAAAAGAAGTTTTATTACGATGTTTAGCGGAATTGGCATTCTCAGGATGGGGTTTAAGTCAACACGATTTGGAAATATGTGAAAAAGTTGCAAAAAAACTGGACTGCATGAAAACATTACTCCATCTTATTTGTAAAAAACGTGATTTTGTATACGATGCTCTTTGTAAAGTTGCACAATGTGATTGTTTCCCTAATTGTGTATTTTGTAATCTGAATTCTTGTCATGTTTATGTTGAATTAAGAAGAATTTTTGGTTATAGTCATTTTGGTAGAATTTTTTAATATGTAAAATTTTTTTTAGAATACATTAAAAAAATGGAAATGTTATCAAAAGCTTCTCGTAAACTCAACTTGACTCAAGAACAACTTTTGAAAATTTACGAAAATCAAGAAAACGAAATCCGTTTTTTGGCCATGTGTGATTGTTTAGAATATAATGAAGATAAACTTATTTGTTTTAGTTGTGAATGTTCAGCTGAAAAAGTCGAAGAATTTTACAATAACATAGTAAAAGCTTCTATAAAGAGTGGTTTCTCAAAGTATTTCTTAAACATAACTTTTCCTATTCATAAATACGAAATACGTGATTTGTTTAATTGTAATTGTCTTGAACAATTGTGTTTAGATTGTACAGATAAAAAAATGAAGTTTTTATTTCTGAAACAAAAGAGAGTGTATGTAATTAAAAAGATGGGTTACATTACCATACTTTAAAGTATGATTTTTTTTTATTCATTTTTGTATTTTTTTTTTGAATATTTTTTAGATTACATAATAAAAAAAATGGCTAAAACAACTTTTGAAGAATTTGATTTATATATGGAAACAGCCATTGAAGGTATTGATTTAGACGAGTTCTTAGAGTACGTTGCAAACATAGATGGAACTGAAGTAATAAAAAAACTTATGTTTTCAATGGAATCATGTTTGAATTGTAGTTTTGATCCTTGTGTTGCTTGTCAAGAAAAATTTGAGAAACTCAAAAGATTTATATTCGAAAATGATTTAAAGAAAAATTATTAAATGGAAAAAACAAACTAGTATTTTTTGTAATTTTTTATATTTTTTAGAATAAATTTTTTTTTTTAGATTACATAACAAAAAAAAATGGAACTAACAGAAAATGATTTGGATTTTTTGATGGAAGGCATATATAAATTTAATCAAAATCATCCAGTGACTTTGGAAAAAATTAGACGACACGCGTTTACTTCAAGACAAACTTTATGTGAATCCTGTAGATTATGTTTTTTGAATTACAAATGGGATGCTTTTTTATCGAAGAACTTCGAAGAATACCTTCTCTATTGATTTTGAAGGTGTTTAAAGATATAAAAATACATCATCATGTTTATTTGAATTTGAATTTTGAAAGTTTTTATTATTTTTATAAAAACTTATCTGAAGAAGATTTATTAAGACACATGAAAAAAAATGTCTAGAAATTGAAAATTGTAAGCATTATTTAAACGAATGTGAAGATTGTTATGAATTTAAATATTCTGAAATTTGGAAGTGAAATTGTTCATTTATATATTGTGAAAAATGTTTTGAACAAGTTAATTAAAATGTCAATTTTTTTTTTAGATGAATAAAATAAGAGAAAATGATAACAAAAAGTTGCTATATTTATTAAATGGACAAAAAAACGTATTGAATGAGGATAAAATGATGGCTAAAACGTTTTTATCGCTTGTTAATGGTCATAAAGGCAATTTTTCATGTAAACTGAAAAAAATCGTTGATGCGAACATTATTTTTATAATCTTTTTTGTATAATATGCTGTAATGTATTTATATTCAAAATAATTTTTTTTTTCAGCAAATATTAAAAAAACGTTATCTTTACAACAACAAAAATCTCTTCAATGGCTTGATGAAGGAATCAATTTTTTTATTACTGGAGGTGCTGGTTGTGCAAAAAGTTATATAGTGAAAGAAATTGCTGAAAGTATTCAAATTTATAAAACATTACATATTACAGCAAGTACAGGAAAAGCTGCTCATTTATTAAATGGTGTAACTATACATGCTTTTGCTGGCATAGAAACAGGTGTTAAAAGTTTAGATTATTATAAACGACATATGCATCCTGACATTATAAAAACTTGGTTGGAAACTGATGTTTTAATTATTGATGAAATTTCAATGATTAACACTCAAACATTTGATTTATTACATTTAATAGCTTGTGAAATTAAACAATGTTATGATGAATTATTTGGTAGTATACAAGTTATTGCTTGTGGAGATATTTTTCAATTGCCATCTATTAAAGGAGAATTTGTTTTTAAATCCAAAATATGGCAACAATACATGACGCAAGTTCTAGTTTTAACTAAATGTTTTAGATAAAAAGAAGATGCACAATTTTTTGGAGCTTTAAACGAAATACGTTGTAGACAAGTTTCAGAGCAAACTATTGATTATTTTATGTCGCGATGTTTTGAAAAAGATGAATGTTTTAATAATAAATATACAAGACTATTTTTTAGAAATATGGTTGATGTTTATAATAATAAAAAAATGGAGAGTATAAAGCATGAAGGATATTGGTTTTATGCTAAAGATGTCATTAAAAATCCAAACATACAATGTTCGTTTCAAATTCCAGCAGCTGTTTATCTTAAAACGAGTGCTGTTGTTATGCTTGTGAGAAATATCAATGTTGAAGAAGGTTTGTGCAATGGTACTGTTGGTACAGTCATTTTAATAGAAAATAATGCTGTTTGGGTCAATATGAATGGAAAAGAAGTCAAAATTGAATGTGTCAAAGAAGATATTTTAGATTGCTCTCATGATGTTGCGGGCTCAAGATTGGATTTACCTTTAAAATTAGCTTTTTCTTTTACTGTGCATAAAGCTCAAGAAAGTACAATGAATAAAGCAGTTGTTAATTTTAATTCAAAGGCTTTTAATAATAGTCTTTATTATGTTTCTTTATCAAAAGTTTGTAATATTAATGATATTTTTATAATTGTTAATGATAAGTTAGAATTACGAAAAATATTTGAAAATATAACTGTTTATTCGGATGTTTTGGAATTTTATAAAAAATACATAAAAATTTTTTTTCAGATATAAAAAAAAAATGAAATTTGAATATCAAACTGAGGAAAGTAAATTTAGTAACAACACTATATACACTGAACATTTTTTTTCCATCAAAGACGATCATAAAGATGAAGATATTGTTGAAGAAACACAACTTCATTCAAAAATTCAAAGTCCAGATGAAATTGTTTATTACGTGGAACAAAAAATATTGGAAGGATTTGAAACGCAAATGAAAAACAATATTCATTTTGCTGACTTGTTTCAAAATTTTTAAATGGTTATAATATAGTTACTTTATGTTGCAAATCTATTGAAGATGGTTTTTGTAATTTAATGAAACGTTGTTACAATTCACCTGTATATTTATAAAAAGTTTACGTTTTATTCAAGATGCCAATCTTCGTGGCGTTTTTAATATTTTAGAAAACGATAGCGGATGGAGGTTGATACGATTATGCAAAATCAAAATCAAATCTCTATCTAATTTAACAGAAAGATCAATGATGAAATTGCGAAATTTCGAATTGTCAGGTTATAAAAGAAAAATGTTCATGACAGGTGAACAAGTTCAAAAAAAGAAAAAACACAATAAAACATACTACGAAAAAAAACGAAAATTAATTTGTTATAAAAAACAACAAAAATCAATCAAAGAAATTGATGTTGACGAATGGTTTGGGGAATGGTATAGACCTCATTCTATAACACAATGACATAGTTCACAAAAAGGTCTTTCTTATACTAAATTATCCTTAGAAAAAAAAAATGTTTTTGGATTATAGTATTTTGTTTGAACCTGGTTTATGTTTTTATTCTGCTTTTCTTATCTCTTTGTTGGCTCGTCAATGAAATGTGACTACAATTAAAGAATGGAACAAAAATGTTTTGGAAAAAAATATAACCGATTTACAATCTGAAGAAAACATTTTTCAACTCCTTTTTGAAAATCAAGATGAAGAAAATATTCTTGCTTGGAAAAACATTTTACAAAATTTGAAAGAATCTAAAAATATGACATTTCAAACTGATTGATTTGTGTCACTGTTTTGCTTACGAAAATACTATTGATCGTATTAACATTAAAATTTTTGCCGTTAACAAAAATAATACCAAAATTCGTTTATTGCATTGTAAATTAAAATCGCAATATGAAAGTACTCTTACAGGATTATTAAAAGTGGTATATGAAAGCGCAAACATTACCAAAGACGAACAAGGTTCTCAAAGAGTTTTTATTAATGAGGACGAAAAAAATAAAGCAAATCAACAGAGAAAAACAATAAACACAATAAAAATTTGTATTTTTCAAAAACACAATTCTTTTCATGCTATAAGCATGTTGAATGAAAAATTTTATACAGTACATTTTTTTGCTAACAAGACGCGTGTTCTTTTTCAATGTTCAGAATGTGGACAAAAATTTACTTAAGACTCACACGAATGTAAAGGTTATTATAAACCGGATAAATTTACATACAGCGATTGTATTACTCATTATTATCCGCAAAAATCATTCATGTGTCACACCTGTCCAAAATTGGTAAAAACTACTTTGAAGCCCTCCAGAAAAACCCATTTGAGGGATGATTTTTGTAATATTCCTGATCACAAAAATGTAAAATTTGAAATCATCTGTAACCGTCCTGTATTTTCCAAGGGAGTCTTGGTTCTTTTCTATGAAGTGTTTGATGTGGTAAAACACTGCATGGACTTTTGGAGTAACACTTACTCTGTCAAGAGCCAGATAGGAGGCTTGGAATGATGATAGTTTTTCATAATAGTCAGGTTTCAGGGTCATTCCAAAGCAGGCAGACACCACTGTATCAAAATTTATCAGTGCATCAAGAATGCCAAAAATGTTGAACGCACAGTCTTCTTCTGCAAGCCTTTGAAGGATATCTACATTTTTGAGGAGTTTTCTACACTCATTTCCTGCAAACTGACCACCATGGGGAGGCTTGATGTGAAGAGCCTTGGGCCACTCATCAGCTTTCAACCACTCTTCCTTCAATGCTCTGAACAGATGGTTGACTACTCCAAGTAAGAGATGGAGTTCCATTGGTGGAATGAAGTCCATGACTAGGACATTATCAGGCAAGCTTAAAAGATGCTCATGGACAACATTCTTAAAATCTTTGGCTCTTTTGTAGTCCTGACCATTGTCCTGGAATGCTTTGAAGCATTTTCTCAATGAACCAAATGTTCGAGGACTTCCACATGCAGACAAATCCTTTGAGTCAACTTCACACTAAGTGCATGGGTGAGAGCTTGAATGGGACTGCAAACCACAGATAATATTGGCTAACTTAAAATCACATGAGATGAGGAAATGGGCACCCTCAAAATGAATAAAATTCAAAAATTTTCTTACATTGTTGCAGTTTTCTGGAACTTCTTCTGCTACAGCAACAAGAAGTTGACGCTTCACTCCACTTTCTTTAGCTACTTGCGATGTCAAGGTTTTCTTGCAAGGTGGAGACCTAGACTCTAACACTTGCTCCATCTCTTGAATGCCCAGACTGACCTTAAAGAAGCCACCACCACCATCTAGACCAAGCTTCACAATGTGCTGTGTATAGACTTGTCTTTGAAGCAAGACATCATTCAGAAGTTCTCCTAGGTTTTTGCAGTGTACAACCAATTGCTTCCTTCTCTGTGATTTGTCATTGCAGACTTCAATATCAGTTTGAGTGAAATGAGCAGACAGCTTCTTTCCAATCTCAATAAACTTTGTTTTAACGTTAGGTTCCACAACGTGACTTTTGGTGACTTGGTTTATGGTAGACTCCAATTTATTCATTGAGGAATTGGACAAACCAGTGTTAACTTGGACATCCACCAGATCTTCTGCTGTCAGTAGTGGGGTGTCTCCAAAAAGTTTTTCGGCACTTGATGGTCCTAAAATAAAGCTGAAAACATTTATATATAGTTGTATTTGTTTGCTTCAAGTATAATAGACGCTTAAAGTATAATGATATTATGATGGATAAACAAACATAAGTAGTAAAAAGCATTTGACTATCTAAATAACAATTTTTGATCTTTGGCTAGGTGCTAGTCTAAATGTGTAAGAAAATATGCATTTACTGATTTGACACTACACTAGACCTGGATAATTATTTGATATGTTTGATTCAACTAAATTCAGCTGTAAGTTAAGTTTGGTGTACTTTATCATGCAACAAAATAAATTTTTTACTTATTCAAACATTGCCCTATCTCAAATTTAAGGGTATATTAAACACTAACTAATCTTTTATTTTATTATAAGAGATAACTAACAAACATAACTCTTTTTACAAGGGGCTTTATGATAACGTGTCTGTGATTTCTTAAAATAGTAAACTAAGGATAAGAATGCTCAGTCTTAAAGCTTGTACATAACACAATAGTAATTTTAGCATAAATTTATGTACCTTTTGTGAGACACAAAGGGCGGCCACCTCTGCTTTGTGCAAGTTTGATAGTTCCATGTGGAGATGCTTCTTTGACAGTAACAACTGAAGCTGCAAATTGCTCAGAGAATCCCTCATTGGTAGTTTTCTCATGTTTTCATGAAATGAGAAGTCAGAGCAGTTATGTGATATTCTTTTTCCAAGAATTAACAAGCACTCTGAACATCTTTTTTGGTTTGAAGAAGACTGTGAATGTTCAGAGGTTCCAGTCTCCAGTGGGTGTTTTTCATAAGACTTTAAATGTCCTATTTGACAAATCAGGCAGTCACAGTCCTGTTCCAGAGTTTAAGGTCTGACTTTTATAGTTTCAAATTGAAACATAAGAGGAAGTGAAACATTCTCACCATTTTTCTTCTTTCCAAGAGCAATCCTGCATGTGTCACAAAGCCCTTTTGGAACTCTAGAGTCTGATATGTCAAGTTTCATTTGGAGCACAGTTTCAATTGTATTGATCTATTGATTGTTCAACTCTCTTGTACATTTTCTCAAGCAAAAGATACAAACTGTTTTTCTACAGTCTTCATGAGTTTTCTTTGAGTTTGGCATTTTTCTGAGACTTTCAACAAAATTTTGCTCAATAAAGGTCTAATTCTAAAGGTAAAGTATCAGAGAATTTGCTATTTCCCGAAAAAAATTTTGTTGACTTTTAAATATTTTCAATTCCAGGAAAGCTAAAATTATTGCAAAAAAAAATTGTTATTTGAGTATTTATTTAAGTATTTAATTGCTATTTTATCCTAAAATGCTGTAAAAATGCAAATGAGATATTAAACTATTGTTTTAAATTATCTTAAAACAGAGAAATTCTTCAAACCAAATTTTCTTCCACGGACGGTTACAGATGATTTCAAATTTTAGCTAAAATTATTGCAAAAAAAATTGTTATTTGAGTATTTATTTAAGTATTTGATTGCTATTTTATCCTAAAATGCTGCAAAAATGCAAATGAGATAGTAAACCATTGTTTTAAATTATCTTAAAACAGAGAAATTTTTCAAATCAAATTATCTCCCACGGACGGTTACAGATGATTTCAAATTTTAAAATTTTAAAAATTTGAAATCATCTGTAACCGTCCGTGGAAGAAAATTTGATTTGAAGAATTTCTCTGTATTAAAATAATTTAAAACAATGGTTTAATATCTCATTTGCATTTTTGTGATCAGGAATAATACCAAAATCATCCCTCCAAAGGGTTTTTCTGGAGGGCTTCAAAGTAGTTTCTACCAATTTTGGACAGGTGTGATGTACGAGTAGAAACCTATTTCCTTTTTTAATGACGTTTGATTGTGAAACTAGTATTACAAAATCAGAAGAAAATGCTACTTCTAAAGTCAAACCTTTAACTGAGTTAAGTAATCATTGTCACAGTATTGTAATTCAATGTATTCATGAAAAATTAGCAAGAGAATGTTTTGGTTTGGATGAACAAAGACAAGTTATCACACAATGGATTTTTTATTATGAAAATACTATTGAAAGTTTAGAAAGAAATCCTTTAATGTGTTTACCTCCATATTTTCAATCAGGAGTTTCTTTACTTCACAAAATACATAGACGTATATTGTGGGAAAAATTAAATTCTGCTCATGAAAATATAGAAAAATTAAAATTAGAATTGAGAGTTTATGATTTAATAGCCTTAGCAGACACTTTAGTTCGATTTGCTTATAAAATATGTTTACCCCGATTCCAAAATTTAAATATAACATTAGAAGAAAGAAATTTAATATGGGAAGAAGAAAATCCTTTATGTTCTATTTGCAGATATCCAGCAGATAAAGTTCGTCAATCTGAGATTTATAAAAATAAATTTTCTTGCATGACTCCTCAAGAAATGGAAAGATTAAATCATAACGAATTTCATATTTACAACGACAAACGCATTCAAGTTGTTAATATGATGTTTCAAAAAGTAGCTCGTTTAGAATTGTTCATGTTGCCTTTAAATGTACAAAATTATTTAATCAACAATAGTTCAGAAAAATAAAACAAGATTTATTTTAAGTATCGAGTTTATATTATATTTGTTGAAGATGGTGGGAAAAATTTGAATACCTACCTGCCACTAACGGTTTGTTAAATGATTATGTTAGAATAACCAGTGAAGACCTTGTTGATTATACGAAACAATTGGCTTCACTCATCTTGACCGAACATCAACTCGAAATATACTTTGATCAAGACAATATTGAGTTGTTAGATGATCCATACTTTTTAATCAAAATCCTTCGCAAATGTATCAATGAAGCATGCAGTCCAAATAGTGATAACCTATTTTTTTTGTTTCTAATGAGAAAGTTTAAGGAACCAGTATACGAATTATGGTATCATCGCATGTCGTTTTCTTTTAACAAACACTTTGAAAAGAAATTTATATTATTAGATTTTATTCAAGATGGAAAAAATAGAGTAAAAGTTTTCAATAAATGCAATGTTTTACTAAACGCGTTTGAAGATTATTTAGTCATTGATCACGAGCATTTTTCAGGACAAGTGTATGGATTAGCTCATGATTATTGCAACAAAAATTTAGGAAGATATAGTCAACATTTATCTTGTCCTATTTTTGCTCACAATGCTTCTTTTGACAACCGTATTATGAAGTTTTGAAAAAAATATTGGATATTCCTTTATACGGTCATTTGGGCGAATCTGAAGAGTCGCCTTTTAACGCTTTTATAAAATATAGCAGTATGGAAGATGTTTTTGTTATTTCTAAAAACGTGAGCAAAGTTAATATTATCTGCATTGGCAAACATATTAAAATTGTGGACAGCTTGAAAATTTTAAATTGCTCGTTGGAACAAGCCAGTAGCATGTTATCACAAAAAGCTCAAAATCAAATTGTCAACACCATGTTGCATTATTTACAACCTTTTCATCCTGAAATTAATAATTTAACCGACAATCAAGAATTTAAAAATTGTTTTATTAAAAAAACATTATTTCCTTACTCGCAAATAACAGACGAACTTTTAAACATTGAATATAAAACAGTTTCACCTATTGAATTATTTGCTCAAGACAATTTAATGAAGTCTAAAAATTTACAAGAAGAAATGAAAAAAATGAAAGAGGCTTATGAAGGCGTTCAAAAATTGTGGACCTTTTTAAATTTAAAAACTTTAAAGACTTTGCTACATATTTATACTGTACTAGATACTGTCGTATTAGGTTCTGTTATGATTGATTTTATTGAAAGAACATTTGAATTTACAAAATTTCATACTTTTAATCATGTTAGCATTTTTACTTATACGAGCAAATTAAATTCTTCAATAAGTATAATTCCTATTCAATTTCCTCCGACCGACGAACATCAAAAAATGATTAAAAAGAGTCTTCGAGAAGGTATGTCAACCAACGGTACACAAAAATACGCCATCGATACAGATTATTTTGAACCTAAAATAAGAGAACTAAAATTAAACAATAATTTATTAAGAAGTTGTTTATTTTTTATGGACGAAAACAGACAATATGGTGGAGCTCAATTAAAACCTTCATCTTTCCATATGAAATATTCTTTTGATTTAGAATGCAATACTTTAGACGATGTTATTCAAAAATATCATCGCGTTAATTGAAATAGATTTTCAACTAGCGCTTTAGTACATTGTCAAATAACCATGAGCCAGAATATCAAGATCAAGTGGGAGGTTTTTCACCTATGGTAGAAAAAGAAATAATATAATTACAGGATTATTCTCCCACTAAAACTGTATTTAAACGTTATCTGAAAAACAATGGAAAATATGGTATAGAAAAAGACAAAACGATTAAATTGGTCATGAAATTAAGTTCACATGAAACCTGCGAATTTTTAGACACTTTAATATGGTTAACTACGTGTTGTGGATGTGTTGTTGAAAAAATTTACAAAGTACTACCGGTATGGCGTTATCCTTTAGCTCAAAAAATGGTAAAAAGAAATATAGAAAAAAGAAAAGAAGCCATTAAAAAGGGAGACAAAGTAGTCGACGCTTCTTGCAAATTACAAATTAACGGACGTTACGGAACATAAGGTCAACAAATTGCACAAAAACTAAATATTGCTTTTATCAATCACGAAGAAAAAGCTTTTCAAAACATGATTGAAAATTTTTAAAACATTCGTCATGTTTTAATTCGAGAAGGACATAGTAACGAAAATAGTAAATTATTACTCCCTTTTCATTTTCAAAATTTATTATGTAACGGATCGCTATTTATTGGTGTTGAACCTGAAAGATATAAATTGGACGTTTTTGAAAAAAAAGTATGTTTGGATTATTACGAGACTATTGATTTTAATTATGATGATTATTTTAAAGGAAATCTTCTCAACTTGATGAGCAATGTCAAAACCAAAAGTATTTTATTTCACGATGAAAACAATTATCGAGAAATGAAAGACGTCTTTGAACTTTTAAAAACAAAAGATCATAAAAACGCTCTCATTTTAACTACCACCGATAAATGCAAATTAATTAATAAATCTTTACGTATTGTGGCTTCACAAATTTTGTCTTATGAAAAACTCATTGTAGGACGTTTTAGTTGGGATTTGGGTCAAGTATTAGGAAATCATGGAGCAGAAAAACATTTAGTAGTAACAGATACTGATTTTGGCTGTTTTTTTATTACGCAAAAGAAAATAGAAACAACACACTTTCCTCAACGTTTCGCGAAAAAGTAGAAGAATGGATTTATTTTTTTTAAATTTGGTGATCGTTGGATGGATTATTCCAATTATAAAAAAACTCACTCTTTTTATTCCACTCTTTACACCAAAGAAACAGATCATTTTCAAAACGAAATACCACCTCCCTATTACATTGCTCAAGCTTTTGCTATGGGACCTAAATGTTATAGTGTTCACAGTGTCAACGGAGACGAAGAAAAAGAAAACTATTGCAAAAAGAGAACTGAAGGAGTACCCAATTCTAAACTTTTATTTTCAAATTATATTAACGGTTTTGATACCTTTGCTGCAAAAAGATTGTTTAGAGAACTCCCTTTTCCAGTGGTAAAAGAAAAACAACCTATTGAACAAAATAGAATGAGTGTCAATTACAAACAAGTTAAAATACAAACGCACGTTATTGATTTTTTAAAAAGATTTACACAAAAAATTATGTTTTTGATGACGGAGTCATGACTGAAATTCGAGATCATTATCTTTTACAATCGATACGAGAAGCCAATTTAAAAGTTTTACCTGATATGGAATAATTTTGTAGTGATGAACACATTCAAAATTTACTTGAAATTGAAAAAAATATTATAAAACAATCAGAACGTTATCAAACAATGGCGATGTTTATTCGAAAAGTTTTGATACCTTTATTATACGATCTTAAAAAGAATATAAATTTGTAAATTTCTTTTTATGAAAAAAAAAATGGAGTTTAATTTTTTTGATCAAAAATTAACAACTCAACAACTTGAAAATAAATTAAAAGAAATTGGTTTTAAAAATTTTTATTTAGTAAAAAGTTCAGAAAACGAAGTTCATTATTTTATAAATAAAGATTTTTATACTTCGCGTTTGATTATCATCACTCTCGACGGACGAGATTTAATTACTGAAGAATTTTTAAGTTGTTGTACTGAATGTTTGGTTGATTATTTACGTTTTGTGTGTCATACAGGATATTATGAAGAGGATTGTGAACATTGTGAAAATTTCAATAGAATACATTATAATTGTACATGTCTTTTAGAAAAAAAATGATTGATAATATATTATTAACAGAAATCGCAAGACGATTAAATCAAGATTGGAAAACTTGTGGAAGATAATTAAAAGTAAGCGAATACGAACTCTATCTTATTGATACAGATTACAGATATATATTGAAGAAAAAGGTTTTGAAATGTTAAAAATATGGAATCGTAACGGAACAATAGAACAATTACGTTACGCGATGGATAACATACCAAGAATTGACATTAAAAAAATTATTTTAGACCGTTTTTTGTAAAAAAATTTTTGTAACAAAAAAGATACAAATTAAAAAAATTTGTTGTCTTTTTTTTTATTAATAATAAAATGGAGGAAAAAGAAGAAAAACCTCTTGAACAAAAACTCAAAACTACAGAACAACCTACAGAGAAACCGTTAGAAAAAAAAGATGGCAGATCTATAACCGAAATATTAAACGAAAAAGGTTTTCATAGTTTTTATTTAAAAGGAACATCGAAAGAAACTGAACTCAAAGACGAAGAAACCAATTCGCAAGTTAAGTTTATTATTTTTAAACCTACTCAAGATATGTATCCTGAAAATACAATTATTACAGGACCTACAAACAGTGGAAAATCGACCATGGCGAGAGAGTTATTACATTGTGGAAAATTTCCTGATGCTGAAATGTTGTTTGTGATACAAATGAGAGAACCTAGCGAATCACAACATAAAACATGGAAATATATTATCGATTCTTTTAAAAATAATTTAGAAGCTTATGATATCAAAACAGTTAACAGTTCAGAAAATTTAGATTCAGTAATACAGAGAGCTATTGGTTTTTCAAAAGATAAATACGGTATTCAAAACAGTGATTATCGTCTAATAAAAACAATATTTTTATTTGACGATATTAGTGCTTTTTGCTTAAAAAGTCAACAATATACTACCGCATCTTCTAGCGGCTCTCATCACGGAGTAGGTACCATTACCATTTTTCATTCGGTACCTTCTAAAGCCAGTCAGTGTTGGAACAATTTAGTGTCTCATTACAAATGTATTGTTTTTTTCGATAACAATAGCGAGATTGAAAAAATATTTAAAAACGATTTTCCTCCTACTGGTAAAATGCATCATCACGTTGTAAGCGATTTGTTAAATAAAGAAACTTATAATCAACACAGACATTTAGCTTCATTTAAAAGAAGCTGTTCGGTTGCACGCTTGAGAACACAGGTTACGAGTAAAGAACAAAAAGTATTTATTCCAGTAGACGCTCAAGGCAAATTGGACTTTGATTATAAAGACATGAGCGTTAACAAAAAAATTGTTAGGTTTCAATTCTTTCCCTATGTCAAGGCACCAAATTTAAAAAATCATTATTATCTCAAATCACATCATAATAATTATAATCAAGAGAAGGAGAATAAATCCGACGAAGAAGATAAAAACGATATAAATAAGGAAAAAGAAATCCGATAAAAAAAAAGAAAATGGAGTGAAAGCGAAAGAGCGACACAACTACTCGAAGAAATTAAAAGACAAAAACGATGTGGATTGTGCGAATCTTCAGACGAATCTTCAGACGGTGGACCCAGTTCTGATTCTGAATGGTTGGGAGAGTGAAGAATTTTTACGAATTTTACAAAACGATTACGAATTATGCAATCCTACAAACAAAGCAAGTAAACGTCAAGCCATGAGACAAAAGTTGGCTGTTCGAGGACAAATTTTTATCCCTAAAGTGAATAGAAGAAAAGACATTGACGAAAACGAAATTAAAATATGGCTGAATAAAATTTTGACACGTTTTAATGCTGTAAAAATGTTAAAATGCGAACTTTTATCAGATCACGAAAGACAACAAATAAAAAACGCTTTTCAAGAATACGTTTGCATAGAAGTTAAACTCTTTGTCAAAGAATTTTTATATCTGTATCCAAAGTTTAACGAAAACGGAAAAGTCATCATGAAAAAAGAAAAAATGAAAGATAAAAGTCAAGCTATATCAGACTTTGTTTATAACAATTACGACGTTTTAAAAGAATATTTCAACTCTACTCGCTTTAAACTTTATCACGAAATCATAAATTATTATGCTAATAAGTTAATCTCATTCGACACTATACAACCTACAAAAACTGTAATCGATTTATTAAGACAACAGTTTGACGTTGATTATTGTCAAAAAGAACTTTATTTTCAAAATAATTTGTATTTTTATAAAACATGAATAGATATAGGCCTTATCACGAGTCTCCTTTATTAACATTACGTAAAGTTGTTGCCAAAAATGCCTTTAACATGGATCTTTTTAATAAAAAATTATTGCAAATGAATGAACAAGAAAACCCCGAAGTTAGCCTAGAATCGGAAGAAACAAACAGATCGGATTTGTCAGAGCTTATCCGTAGATATGATTTACCCTCTTCTCTTAAATATGCGGATCCTATCAATATTGATAATCAAATCGCTGGCGAAGTTAGCTTTCAACAAAGTTTAAATAGTTTACTACCTATAGATACTATGCTTAACAGTGATATAGTTACAAGTTTATTAAGTGATCAAGAAAAATGGAAAACATATCTCAACGTGGGAGGTGATGATTACGCTTTTAAAACCATTTTAAATTTGAATAAACGAATTTAATAATCAAATCGATCAAAGAAATATAAGAGAATCATTAAGAATGATGAGAAATTTAAGAAGATTTCCTATTCATGACAACTCTCTTCTCTATTCAATCTACATTAAACATTTTACCGCGTTATACTACTTTAAACACTGTTCCACCGAGTCATAAAAAAATTTATACTTTAACACCTCTGAGTAAATTTTTAATTTATTACGAAACACCCAACGCAAACAAAATTTTACAACAACTTTATCAAATCGAATCTGTAAAAAAAATTATCGACTTGCCTCGTCAACTCGTTGACATGTGTAAAAATCTAGTCAATTATCGATTTGGCTCACACAAAATTTCTTTACGCGTTTATAAACCGAGAAACGAAAAAGCTACTTTGAACAATTTAAAAATTTATATTTTATATCAAGCGAATGTTGTAAATGTAGAAGAATCCATAGCAAGCATTATTAACAATGTCACCAACTTTGCCTTTGAAAAAATAAACGATACGAAACAAGAATTCCTTTTATGCTAACAAATTTTTAACTTTACTTACCTCTTCTCATTCTGTAAGCAACATGAGAATAGCAGCTGCTTATTATCAAATAAGACAACTTACTTTTGCAAAATTATGGAGTTTTATTAGAAAATACAACATACCTTTCCGAAACGAAACTAAATTATTATCGGAAGGTGTATATGCTGGAGCTCTAGCTCGCGATTCTTACACTGTTATGACTTCTGGTTTTATAGAAAGCGAATCCATAAGCGATAAAAGTTTTGCCGGAACAAGAGCTTTTGAAATCTTGTTAGAAACGAAAGACATTATTCAACAAAGATGTATACAATATGGCGAAATGTTTCGAGGTGTTAAATTTGACATTTTGAGAGAATATATTCAAAACAACAGTTATTTATTATCCAATAAAGCTATTTTTGATCGAATGATAACTAACTATGACGAGAATGCACTAGCCAACAGACCTATCGGTGAAAATATGCTCCATTTAACATTTAAAACTTTTTTTAATCACGTGCCTTCGTTAACTTTTAGAGACGTAACAGATGTAGTCATTTTAAAAGAGGATGTAGAACAAACTTGCGCTAAAGGAGGCATGTTGAAAGTTTTAGAAAGTATTAAATCTAACTCAAACCAATTTTACAACACGGAAAACACATTCAAAGAAAAAAGTTTACTTGAAATGTTGACGATAATGGGTACAATGTATAATTCTCAACTCGCTCGTTTAAATTCGCTTTTAATATCTTATAAAAAATGTTTTGAAATGGATTCTAATAATATTGAAAATTTTGCCAACGCTTTAAAATTTCTTACCAATTCAAAAAAAGAAATTTATTCACTCATCCGTTAACAAAGTCATCATTATTGCATATTCCTACTCCCAAAAAAGAACCCCGTACACTCGCTTCACACACACCATTAGAAACTAAAAAAGAAGATACAGCTAAAATACCTAAAAAAGAAGATCCGACTGAAACTACTTCTCCTGAATTATTAGGTGCTACTGCTTTACCAGAAACTAGTTCTCCTAAATTATTAGGTGCTACTGCTTTACCTGAACCTGAGCCAATTGGAGCTAGTGCTTTACCTGAACCAACAGAAACTCAAATATTAACTAGAATAGATCGTATAGGATGAAGAACAAGAAAAGTAGCTACTAGATTAACATCCGCAAATCCAGAAGAAAGAAAAGAAAAACACCATTACCAAAACCTCGAGAATATTAAAAAATGGATAACAACTTGAAAAACGGTATTGATAACCTTGTAGTAGAACAATTTACCAAATTGTCCAGTCGTTTATTTGCTTTGATAGACGTACCTAAAATTAAAAAAGTTTTGATTCAATTTCACACTTTAAAAGAAAATCCAACCGATTTGAAATTTTATGAACAATTAAGAACTCTTTTAAAAAGTTCCATCTACGCCAAATGGAATGGTTTCATAACTGCTTGGTCACACGTCACTTTACTTTTTAAAAAAACAACTGATGCAAACGTTAAAAAACAAGCACCCAGGAAACCTTTTGTTTATGAAACTCATCAATATTCATACGATAGACCTCGCCAATATTTTCAAGCTGATTTGGCCGATATGAATAGTTTTAATTTAAATTTTGCTCCTCATCGACCTGAATTTTGTTTAGTTGTGGTAGATGGAGTACCTAAAAAAGTGTATTTAAGAGTGACCAGTAAAAAAGTGCAGATAAAGTGCTTAGCAGTTTTAAACATATTTTTGAAGATATTAAAAGAGACGATAAAACTTTTATCTACTTGCAAACCGATCAAGGTGGAGAATTTTTAAATAACAAAAAGGAAGAATGGTGTTACGAACAAAACATTTACCATTTTAGCTCTAGCAATTATGGAAAAGCTTACTTGGCCAAATTGACAATAGGACGATTAAAACAACTTTATCAAAAATTAAGAAAACAAGGAGAACTTAAAAAAAAACTATTGGAGTTTTTATATCGAAGATATAGAACAAAAACTAAACGAAAAAGAAAGAGTGACAAGTGGAATAGCTCCTGAAGATTTGGATGCTGACGATGCTAAAGGTAAAGCTCTTCGTTTAGTCGATCAATATCGCGATGACAAAAGACGAGGACTTCATTTTTCTTCCAACATGTTACATCGAGTAGAAAAAGAATATAAAAACAACAAATTAAAAATATACAAACCTCTATCAATGGCACCGAATGTTATTTGAAAAAATATAAAATAGATCCAAAAGACACATTTAGTAAATCAACTACTCGAGATCATGCGTATTGGGTCACTACCAAAAAAGTAATTATTATCAAAGTCTCTAAACGCTCTAACCCTTCAGTAGAAGGTTATTTACCCGTTTATAATTATAAAGTGGGAGTAGTAGGTGATTTAAATACGACTTTTAAAGTGAAACGAGAAGATTTATTACCTATTAACGAAGAAGATAAAGACATTTACTATAAAAACTTTAGCGAATATGTTGATACTTTTTTAAAACCTCTGAAGAAAAGACTGCAAGAAATAAAGAAAAAAAGAACAGTTTAACGTTTGACGATGTTTTAGATGTAAATAAATATGATTGTACTACTTATTATTTTAGCGAAATTAAAAATAAAAATGAAGCTAGCGTGCATTATAATGTCTTGAACGATTTTAGTTTACCGTTAACTCCCAACGATATCGACAAACCCACATTTAAAAATAATACCATTCTACATTTAGCGAGTATGGATGTTCCTAATAATTTAACTCGAGTTGACGAAAACCTATCGTTTTCTGAAAACAATTACGGGTTAAGAATGGAATCCAAACCTGCTATAAAAAAAATGTTATCAGATATTCAAAGCGATATGATTAGCAATCCTACAAGACCCATAAAATATTTTTATCTTGTTACTAAAAATGTTGTCTTTTACACCAATCATATACCCTTACCAGGTGACACGTTTCCTTGCTATGACATATTAGATATGGAAAACATGAACGCCGATCATTTGAGTTATATGTGGACCTTTAATGCGTCAGGTGGAGGTAAACTCTTTGGCGTTATGACACCCACCGCCTATCAAGATGATTTTTTTGTTAGAAACTTGGAACTTTATAATTCTAAATTAAATAGAGTTTTATATTTTTCAGACTTTTTTTCAAGTTATTATAATAAAGATGGTAAAACTTCATCAACAAAATATTTTAATCCAAAATATTTATTTGATCCTTCAACTGAACTTCGATACAAAACGGCTGTAATCGATTTACCCATGATAAAGTTTAGTTTAAATAGTAACAACAATGTTCAACAAAATTTATTTAACGTCAATACTTCCCTATTTAGTAATAGAACCAACTATAATTTATTATGGTATTATAAAAAAAGAAACGAATACGCAAGAAATCCTTCTTTTTTACAACCTATTCGATCTACCTTAAGCGTGATCTCGCCTTTACAAGAAAGAGGTTTATCTTATTTCGTTTTTTTTTTCAAATAGAACAAGTGCAAGTGTGTACGTTCTAGAAGATTTTACAAAATTATTACAATTTGATTATATTACCACTAATTCTCTCTACGACAAAATATATAATTTATCATTAAAAACTCACGCTAGTAAAAATTATTTAATTTATGCAAAATTTCCCATTTTTACCGCCGCACAAATAGCAGTTATTTCACACGAAAGACAAATTATTCTAAACGGTATAGAAGAAACCTTTGTTCGACCTTTTATTCATATTATGCTCTCACCCAATTATAAAAATCCGGCTTTATGGAACAAATTTAACCGCCGACAATAATATTCTTAGTGTTGATCTAGATGTGTATGTTAATAACTTTTTACCTTTTGCAGAAAGCACAAAATCAAAAATGAAACACATTGTACCGTGGCAAATTGCTTTCTTTTTATTAAAAATAATAACCAACACCAACACAATACCCTTTAAAGGCAACCTATATAACGTAGAAACTAATCTTAACGATTTCAACATACCTTATAATGTCAATCTTCGTATTCAATCTTTATGGAAAATTTGGAACGATTATGTCGACACTAAAAACCCACTTTATCCTGGAGTTTATACCAATGAAAAAATAGTACTACCACAATTTGGAGATATTATCGAAGCTGCTTTTACAACTGCTTTTCCAACTGGATTTGGTACAAAACTTATCAATGTTACAGCAACTGATTTAGGCGTAGAACCTACAGAATTATTAACAAGTTTTTATCAAATTTATTTTCCTCTCACATCCAAAAGAAAATATTATTGTTATACTATAAAAAATATACCGTTAGCTTCTTTACCTTTTTCTTTTTTTAACGCAGATCAAGTCATATGGCCTGAAAGAGAATTAAAAATGATGGATTTTTTTACCGAAAGTTTAAACATGACAAACAATTTACTCAATTTAATCTCAATTTAAATAACTTGACTTTTGACGATCATACTTATGCAGGGCCCGTTTTTAACATGTTTAGTAAATATCTTAAAAATAAAGCAAAGGGTGTGCCTTCATGCATTCCTGATCCTATAGACGCAACTTTATATTATTATACTTTTTTTTCTTTACCATCCTTCCAAAGAAAATTATTATCACCCATAAAAATTAGTACATTACTAATACAAGGTAACGCCTATTCTGAAATGAAAAGTAACTCCTATTCAGATTATGATACCAGTTATACATCGAATAATGTTCCTATTGGTACTCCCGAAATGAAAGGTACTCCCTTTCAAGTTTTACCTTCAAACTTACTTGTAGACATTTATAAAATATGGACATCCGTTAGCACTTTAATCGCTAAATATAACGCAGAAACTTTTATTGAAGTTTTAATATATTGTGAACAAAGCAAACCTATTTTTTCAAATACCATCAAAGTACCTCTTCTCACTACAACTAGTTTCAAAAAAGCTACTACACCGACTCATAAAACATGGTTAAATAGTGTCAAAGCTGTTTTACAAGAAAATAATCCAACAGAATTGATATTTTATAGCACTTCGCCCAACGGACAATTTATTTATCAAAAATAGAGTGACGGTACTATTACACAAACTTGGACAGATAGCTTGCCATTAAAAAATACCATTTTAAAAATGTATCAACCTATTGGAAACAATCCTATACCTTATACTTTACTTTTACAAAGAGATGAATACGGTTTAACACAACAAATCAATCCTTTTATTATGCAAATGGATCAAAATATGACCAACGCTATGAGTCTTGATTTTAAAATTCAAAAAAAAAATTAGCTCTCTTAAGATGCACTCTTGTTCAAATTAGTAATTTCAATATCAAAGTTTCCAATTTTCCTACTGCTACAGACGCTTACATTTTTATCAAATGTGATCAAGCTGTAAATTGTGGAATGTATATGAATAGAACTTTTGTTACCGGAATTGTTGCTTATTTTAATTTGTTAGATTACACCAATCCTACTCAAGTCACCACCAATATTGATTTTACAAAAAATCGTAACACTGTTATACAAGGACAATTGAGTGCCTTTGATATGAACGATGTGGACGATTGGAAGCAAACAAGATGGTCGTTTCTCAATTCCAAATCTGAACCGCTTACCTTTAACAATCTCAGTTAAGAATCAAATGGTTTCGTTTTACAATTAACTAGTTTGATTACTATAAAGTAATGTCTTTTATTTTTTATTGGTAATAAAAAAAACATATAAAGAAAAAAAGTTTTTTTTTTTTTTTTTTACCAACTCTATTTTTTTTTGCAAAAATGAGTCTCTTTTGCGCTAAAGGAAGATATAATAAAACTTCGTCAATTTAGAACACAAAATGATGGAAGATTCAAAAATAAATCTAAAGATGAATTTAATCAAATTAAAAATCACATGCAACATTTACAAAATCAACTTACTCAATATTCTACTAAATCTGATTTGTTAAATATGAAATCAAAATTCGACGAAATAAAAAAAATGAAAAATAAAAAAGAAGAAATACAATACGAAAAACCTCCCAAAAAAATGTGCAAATCAAACCCAAACTTATAAAACGAAAATATTCAGAATCTGAAAGCGAAAGTTCAGAAGAGGAAGAAATTGTCGAAAAGAAACCTAAAAATAAATCAACTCTATTACACATATGTTAACGATGCTTTCAAGAAGTAAATGCAGTTGACAAATTAAATGGATTATGTAGAAACTGTATTATTCAACAAACAGCCATTTTATCAAGTCCGCTCATGCAGAATAACGAAAACAATAAAAAAAAAAAAATAAAAAAAGTTTAATTGAACTTGGTTACACTTTGATTACGAACAAGTTGTAACCAATGTAAAAAATGTTACAGAAGTCACTGTCAACTTGGGAAGTATAAAAACAGCCGATCTTGTACCTCACAGCATTATATTTTCCGTTACATCTAAAAAAGAAAGCGATCATTTAAACAAAAATTGTTTAACACCAGTCGAAACGGCTTGCAATATCATTAAAAAAGTGGCTCTTTATAATTATAGAAGAACATTTGTTAATTCAGCAGGTGATACTACTGAATACGATTTGACCAAGCAAGATGATCAATTAAGCTGTTGGAGAAGTTATATTTCTTGGTGTAAAGGAAATATACCCTCTACTTTACTAACATTAACAATTTTGCAGATTATTACAATAGTGAAGATAACAGTTTTTTTAGACATACTACTCGCTATTTTAGTACTACTAACACGACAGAACCTTTAGTTATTGACACCACTAGTCATCTCAATTTTGTCAACGATAAACCTCCAGCTGTTTTTGCTGGAAATAATTCGTTTCAAATCAATGTTCAATTTACAGATCAATTTAAAGGAGTACTTACCATGTATTTGCAATATCCAGCTGAACTTGTGAAGTTGGGGGAGGAGCAGATAATTCTCAAGTAACCTATGTTTAAAAAAAAACATTTTAAATTTTTATTAAACAAACCTTATTTGTATTTTATTTTTTATAAGCAAACGACTATTTATTTCTAAAAAAATCTTTAAAAATCAAAATCTTGTTTTTTTTTATTTCTTGTGTTAATGGCTCGCAGACGTACAAGAAGAAGCGGACACCGTCGTCGATATCATTGAGGTAGCGCACGACATCATAGAGGAAAAGGAAAATTTTTTACAAAAGTTAAAAATTTTGCTAAACGACTACTAAAATCAAACGTTGGAGGCTACGCCCTGGATTACCTTCAAAAGCAACGCAATGCGTAAAAATTTTAGTTGCACCGCTTGTAAAATAAAAAAAAGCGCATATAAAAAAAGAGGAAGAGGTAGAGTTTATTTACCTCCTTTAAAAGGCGTTGGTAGAAAACACTTAAGAAGACATTTAAAAAGACCTATGAGAGGTAAATTTCTACCCTTGCTAGCAGCATTTTTAGCTCCCTCTTTAATATCTGCTATTTTACCACGTTAAAAAATGTATTAAAAAACTCATAAAAGAGACTATAAAATACGTTATAAAAGATCGAAACGTTTTCATGGAAAAAATAAAAAAAGACGAGGTTTTGGAGAACTTGTAAACGATATAGCTACCATTGCAGCTGCTAAATACATACAAAAACAAATACCCTCTTGGCAAAAATATGCTTTTGACTTTACACTTAATAAATTGACCGAATTAAACATATGATATACCTGAAAAAAACTCATCTAGAAGTATTTATAAACTATTTAAATGGATCTTTATAAAAAAAATTTTTATACTTTTTTTCCATCCTTTCTTCATAAAATGCGAAAAAAAAGAGAAAGAGGACAATATTTACTTTCATTGAAAACAATTATGCAAGGTAAAGGTAAAAAAAGAGGCTGTGGAAAAGTCTATTTACCTCCATTGCAAGGAGCTGGAAAAAGAAGAGAAAAAGGAAGAGTTTATTTACCACCTCTAAAAGGTGCCGGACGAAGACGAAGACGTATGCGTGGAAAATTTATAGGACCCTTATTAGCTACAGTAGGAAGTCGACTTATACCTCTTTTACCTACGATTGGAAAAGCTGTTTTAGGTGGCGCTATTTCTGGAGGAATTTCTTACGGAATTAGAAATATTAAACCCTAATGATTTATTATAATATATAAAAAAATAAAAATTTACTAAGTGTTTTTTATTATTTTATTACAAATATATAATCCCATCATTGTTCCAAGTAATATGAAAACTCCCAATAACGCTCCAAATAAATAACCTCCAACTACAATAATAATAAAAAGAGTTGAAAGCGCGAATATTATTTCTTTACAATTTTCACCTATAATTGATTGGAAACGGTCGAATATGATTGCAGTGTGAGTCATGCGTACCACCATTATCTATCGGAGGATCAGGTTTATAAGGTTGAACTACTGCTACTGTCGACGGTGATTGAAATTGTTGTAACGGTTTGTTTTTCGCTTCCATTTATTATGAACCTATTTTTATTTATTTCACTCTTTATATACTTTTCGTCACGTTAATGTTCTAAAGCTTTGCTAACTTTTTATTTCAATTATTTTATCTTCTATTGATTTTGGTAAAATACTTTTCTAAATCTAAGAAAACAAAGCATTACAGTAGTTTTACAAAGTAAAACTGTTTAAAAGATTGATAAAATTACAGACTTAATTGATATCGTACGTTAGACAGATCTATAGTTCAGATGCAATACCATGAATCTTTCTACTTAACGCTATTTTCATTTTAAAAAAAATGACAGGAGATTTTAACAAACTAAGTTTGAAATTAATTTTTTTCAGTTTAACCAAATTAAAAGTGCGCTTCTCGACGTCAACATTACCTGTGCATCACCCGTTTTTTTATTTTTGAACTCAAATATTTAAAACCCTAGAAATTAAGTTATATAAATAGAATTGTAAATAGTCTATAGATTGTTATTGTAGCATTAGTTATATGCCAAGTAATTTCCATCTGACAAAAAGATTTTAAGTGGTTTGCATCAGGGCTGTGGAGTCGAAGTCGTGGAGTCGGAGTCGGAGGTCATTTTGGCTGGAGTCGGAGTCGGAAAAATTATACCTCCGACTCCGACTCCAGCCAAAATGACCTCCTATAATTATAACTCCGACTCCAGCTTAAAAAAAATCTTTAAAAGTTTCAGAACTTTCATATGAATTTTATACATAGTCATTAAAATATTTTATGTTCTGTTAGTCTAAAGCTTACGAATCAAACTCTAGCCCTCAAGTTGTTACAAAAAGTCCCAGCTTGCTCTGATAGCTGTAGGATATCCAGACATAATGGGAATAGTAGTAATAGTTTGCAAAAACTGTAGGGCTTGAAGTTTGATATGTTAATTTAAGGCCTTTAAAACAGTGATAAGCAACGGGGTATTTTACTGCTTATCACTGATAATCATAAATCACCTCCTCTGTGCTCTCCTCCACCACCCCTTATACTAGATAACTTCATGACTTACACTGTCTGACATTGTTTCATATTCTTAGTAGAAAGTTAAACGTGCCAACACCTAGCAAAAAAAAGCTGCTTCACAGAACAGAAAGACTGTAAGTGTTCCATTAACTTTGCAAAATTCTTTTGTAAAGTGATAGTACATGAGAAATGACCACTACAGTACTTGTGTTTGGTTTTGTTATCACTTTTATTTTGGTTTATTACTGCACACACAGAAAGAGAATAAGTTCTTATATATATATTCCTTATTCACTATAATGTAGCTTCTGGATCATGTAGGACATGTGAAAAGAAGTGCTGCTTCTTATGGTTGTGAATTTAGCACATGTGCTCAGCTGTAATCCTCTTATGTAGATGTGCAAAAAGTACAGCTATTACGTTTAGGCACCTAAAGAGTTATTTATCAAACTTGTGTAAAGTAGAAGTGGCCCAGTTACCCCAGGCAGTTGGATTCCAGCTTTAATTTCATTTCACAGCTTATTTGGAAAATTAAATGCGTAATCTGATATGTTGCTAGGGGTAACTAAGCCAATTGAGTATGGCGTGGCTAGTTAAGCATAAGGGCAAATTGGGCAACTAAAATATCTCATAAACTACGCATCAAATGACAAAACATCTAATGAACGAAAGATAGGCATATATAATGGTAATATAATGCGCATCAAATGGTTGTTCAAGTGAGATTCGCGGGCGCCTTTTCAATTTTGGACCAAAGAAGTAAAAAAAATATTTTACTATATTTCTCTCAGATGCTTAAAAAACCATTTATCTGGCAACAATTAAGTGTTTATACCTTACCCATTTCTTTGACTTTTGATTATACTTTGCTAAACATTTTTAGGTAAAGATTTTAAGGTCTATACACTCTTAAATTAATCATTTTTAAATACTCTAAACAATTTAAGATATCTTTAATTCTTTTTTTTTTTTTTAAATGTTACGGTTTAATACGATTTAAACTATTTAAATGTTACTTCTTTTAAAAATATTTTTACTTAAATATTACTTAGTCAATAAAATATATAAGTTAAAAAGCAAAAATTTAAATAAA
The DNA here is from genome assembly GCF_038396675.1 of Hydra vulgaris. Classification (NCBI taxonomy): domain Eukaryota; kingdom Metazoa; phylum Cnidaria; class Hydrozoa; order Anthoathecata; family Hydridae; genus Hydra; species Hydra vulgaris. The sequence continues at coordinate 44,646,286 of NC_088929.1, forward strand.
AATTTTAATTAGTTTTGAAATACGCGTTACTTGTTTGTTATGTTTGTTGTGATGGTATTCCATATTTAATATATATTTTGATTATATATACTGTATAAAAATAATTTATATATAGAGCTAAATGGTATATTATTTCACTTACTATTGGTATATAACTGTAATGTGCGTGTATGTTTATAGCAGATATTTGTGTGTATACGAAGCTACAGTTATACAACAGACACAAGCTTTCTCTCGCACACAGAGAGATACATATGTATATATACAGTATCGGACAAAATGAGTGCAACCAAATAATGCTAATTTAGTTTCTTTATATAAAAGTGCTGCCTTTTTTCAATTTAGAGAAATAACTATGTAACTGTTTAGAGACAAAGTTCTTCAAGTTTTATTGATCACAAAATTAATTATTTGTACACGAAAATTAATAAATTAATCAAAAGTATTAAAAAAAGTTGATTTCCTTCTGGACAAAACAAGTGCAACTCAACAAAATGTTGACCAAACCGTATTTCGCTATCAATATTTCGTGGCGAATCCTTTGTTGTCGATCACAGCCATGAATTTTCGAGGCATAGATTCAATCAGGTGATCAATAAAACTTTGTAGAATCACTGCCCAGGCCTTTTTAATTTGTTCAAACAGTTAATCCTTATTACGAACACCTTCACGATTAATTCTGCGGTTGACAATCTCTCACAGGTTCTCGATAGGGTTGAGATTCAGAGATTGAGGCGGCCAATCCATCACCGATAGGTGGTTGTCTTGAAACCACTGCATGACTACTTTTGCAGTGTGTTTCGGATCGTTGTCTTGCTGAAAAACCCATTTTATTGGCATATTCCATTCAGCATGAGGTAACATAACATCTTTCAGGATATTTTTATACATGAAACGGTCCATTATTCCATCGTTTCGATGTATTGGACCTAGACCGTCAGCAGAAAAACACCTTCAGACCATTACATTGCCTCCACTATGCTTCACGGTCTTATGGCAGTAACGTAAATCGAGGCGTTTTCCGGCCGGTCGACGTACACGACAAATGCCATCGCTCCCAATGATGTTGAACTTCGATTCATCACTGAACAGGACAGTTCGCCATTTCTGCACATTCCAGTCAATACGAGATGTAGCAAACAGGAGTCTTCTCTTCTGGTTTTTTAGTGAAATCAGCGGTTTCTTTGTAGGGCGTCGTGAAAATAATCCGGCTTCAACAGCACGTTGTCTGATTGTTCGGTCCGATACAGGCAGCTCTAATTGCTTTTGTATCTCGGCTGATGATATCCAGGGATCCTTCTTGACGGATCTGACGATCATAGAATCCTCTCTAGAAGTGGTGGAACGCGGTCTTCCACCTTTGTTACCTGCTGCCAACTTCCCCGTAGAACGATATTTGGAACATAGTCTTGATACGGTCCATTTTTTTACGCGATATTTATCACAAATACTTTTTTGTGACATTCCATTTACGTAATCGCCAATAATTTACTTTCTTAGTTCCAATCCAAGACTTTTGGGAGCCATTTTTGCACTTGAAGTCATAAAAATAATAAAAATAATCACGCTTCTCAAGGCTTACCGTGTTACATTTACCTTGTGATGATACAATAATGCTCTGTGGAACACAACGTCTTGGTTGGATGTGGACTGTATCGATGTAATGAAAAACTTGTTGTATTTCACTTTTTGTATTGATGTTCTTCGATAAAAGACTTTGATAAAACTCACTTCGATAAACTGTCTTGATAATACTGACTGATTGACTTCCATATACTGACTGAATTACATGTCGATTTACATGTCTCTTATATAGTAAAATGAACGTGTGTGAACCTGTTCTGGAAGATTCTAGATGCTTCTTTTCGATGCTTCTGGAAGCTTCTGAATGCGTCTGGATGCTTCTGAATGTTTCTGGATACTTCTGGATGCTACTGGATGCTTCCAGATGCTTCTTCTGGAAGCTTCTGCATGCTTCGGGAAACTTCTGGATACTTCCTTTAATTATTAAACAACTTCCGTGACGTTGACACGGACCAGACTTAAGAAAATGAAACAAACCAAAAAAGTTGCACTTGTTTTGTCCGCTGCAAAATCGCACTTGTCAACAAAATTCTGCCTGTGTGCTGTCACCTGTCAGCTGATTGCTCATGTCATGGCATGCTATGACTCCAGACTCCTGAACTGTTTGCTGTGGTAGTATAGTTCGTTTCGTTTTTAAGACATGTAAAATTAGGAACACTTTTTAGCATTGTTCGATGTTGGTTGCAAATGTTTTGTCCAATACTGTATGTATTTAAATACTATTTTATTTTATGTGATCAAATTATTTATATTTTTAACAACACATATTGGTCAAAAAATACACAGGTATACGTACCGCAAAAACAACCATACCTCAAAAATCACAATGTTGTAATGTAAAGTGGTTATAGTATTTTTTTTCTAAGCAAAAAGCTCAGTTTTTAGCAAAAAAGAGCAAATCTTAACAAAAACAGAACTAGTTTTTTTTTTGTTTTATAGAAGCCTAGAGGATATATCCAAGATTAATTAGCAAAATGATGTTTTTTTACCACCTATGAATTATGACTAAATAAGGTAGATAAAAGGTTTTTTCCGTTAAGCAATTGTTAACCTATAATAGCATCATAAAAAAAAAGAAAGTGTTATTGTGGTTTTTGCGGTACATTTTGCTTGAATTCTCTTAAATAATCATATTATGAAAAACAATCACAAAATTGCATTTTAAATTGATTTTTTTTACACATTAACATATGCTTATCTAAAAACAATATTTGAACACAACAGCAATTGTCTGGACGTCTAAAAAGCAGACTGCCTAATATAACATTGATTTAACAACAAGTTAATATTCAATGTTAGCATAACATCAACAAGTAATTTGACTTCTGTATTAAAAAAAAGGATTATTAATCTTCATCGTTTTCATTATAAATGTTGTCTAAATCGGTTTGTTGCGAAAATAGTCTTTTGGAGAAGTGATTGGCTGGTAAAATCATCACGGGTTTTACATCATCAGCTCTGGAATGGCTTTGCTGCAAATTGAATGAAGAACATCAAGAAAAATTGGACATTGCTTAAGCCCAAAAGCTCAACACTTTTTTAGTTTGCAACTACATTCACTTTTAAAGTTAATAAACTTTTCTTTTTTGCTTCCTCCTTTGCTGATAGCTTTCGTTGCTTTTCTTCTTTTATCTCCTTCATCTCCTTCATATCTCCTTCATTTTTGCTGCAACATCTTAGGCACGCATTGAACCATAGACGCTAAATAATATAGAGTTTAACAAAGAACTTAAAGTAAATAATCCAGAAAATTTCATGGAAAAAAATATACTAAAAGTTTGCCAATCGATTCAACTTTATCAGATGTTCCTGTTATTAGTTATGAAAACGACCATATTTCTTTTAACACATTCTACTAGACTTTTAACACTTTTTACTAGATAAATTAAATTTATCTGTATTCTCAAAAAAAAATTTAGAAAATTGAGACAACTCAGCATAATAAAAATAAAACTGTTGGTTATCGAATGATTGATATTGAAATTTTGTTTGGTGTAATTAATCAACTATGTTGCAAAAATGTTTATAATCTAAATTAAATCTTTTAGAATGTTTTTGAAAAAAAAAAGGGATTCAGATCAATGTTAAATATTTGCTGCTCTAACTGCAAAGAAAAGTTGAATTTTATACTTTAAAGACATGTTCTGGGAAAAAAACTTTTGATGAAGATAATATAATAGTTAATTCAATGCGCCTAATGCGTTTCAGGATTAAAAAAATTTGCATCTTTAATGAACATTCCTAAACCTATGACTAAAAATAATTACAACAAAATAATTAAACCTGTCTTTGATTGTGCTAAAATTTTAGCAAAAGAAAAAATGATTGTTGCTGTGAAAGATATTTGTCAACCTTTTCCAAATATTGTTGACACTGCAGTTGATGGTAGCTGGCAACATCGTGGGTTTTATTCTTTAAATGGAGTTGTTAAAGCAATAAATAGACACAGGTAAAATTCTTGATTACGAGCCATTTAGTCGATCATGCAAAGCATGTAGTCTAAAATTAAAACTTTAATAAAATAATTCTTGTGCATTTGAAGGTTGAAAGTTATCACATGTATGTAAATTAAATTATCGTGGCTCTGCTCCTTGCATGAAAGTAATTGGTTCACAAAGAATATTTAGTCGTTCTGTTTCACAAATTAAATTAAGGTATTTTAACTATTATGGTGATTGAAAATATTATTCTTATGTCAAGGATACTTATCTAGGTATAAGAGTGTATAAGTTGGAGTGTGTTGGAAATTTACAGAAAAGAATCGATAGTAGATTAAGAACTTTGAAAAATGCCGTTAAAGGAATTGGAGGCAAAAGCAAATAAACGAATGCTACAATTGACCGCCTACAAAACTGCTACGAAATTGTTGTCAGACGAAATGCTAATCATTTAGAAGGTATGAAAAAGGCTATACTTGCAAAATTGTTCAATGTTGCATCATCAGCTGAAAATAATTGGGATACTCATTGCCCTGATGGTATATATACATAGTTAGTGTTATTATAAACAAGACAAAGCTAATTTAACATCAACTTACAAGGCAGGTGCTGGTCTTCCAATCTCAGTCATCTAAAGCCTGTATATATTGATCTCGAGAAGAACTCGAGAAAAAAAATGCCTTAATAGTAAGAGGCAAAACCAGAATGAAAACTTTAATAGGATGTTATGCCAGCGCATACCTAAAAAAAAGTATGTATCGTTAACCCAGTTGGAATTATGATGATGTTTCAAACGTGATGATGTTTCAAATTTTAATATTGGAAGAAAGCAAGTATATTTTTATTTGAAAAGTTGAATATGATTCCTGGATACTCTTTAAAGCTGTGAACTATGAACAAAAAACGTTTAATTTTTGCAGAAGCGACGACAAGTAATTCGTGGACAGAGGAGGACAGTGGTCCTTTCCGGCGATCTACGGTTGCAAAAGTATTACACCATAATATAAGGAATTGAAAATTCGCATACAGGTAAAACATTGTTGTATATGTAAATTACAAGAATGACCTTGGTTAATTATGGTAGCAATGATAGTAATTTCATGGCAATTGTCGTAAGTGGGGTGCACTTTTACTGTCTTCAGGTAATAGGATTAAAACTTGGAATTCCCTAAGTGTCGTGGTTTCAATATTTTACAGTTATTTTCTTAGAAATGAAATCTGTCTACGTCTGGCAAAACCCTTTTATTTCTTAAAATGTCTTTATTTGTCAAGATCTTTAATTTTTGTATTTATTTTAAAATTTGTTAGATTTTAAAATTAAAAAATGATGATTTTTATTTTGCTATGTTAAACTATTGTTTCTTAGAAATATTAAACATTGTAAATTTTGTATATTTTTAATTCTATATTTAAAAACAATGTTAAAAATAACATTTTATAACATTTGTTTCATTTTTCTGAGGAGTTTGATTTTAAATCAAACCGATTTTAGTTTTGTTTTTCTAAATTACAAGTATGTAAAAAAATCCCCTAAACCAGAATCCTGAAAATAAAATATAACAATCATGGCCTACTATAATTACACGGCCGGATATCTTGCTTTTCGGAGCGAAAAATTAGAAGGGTAACTTTTCAAAACAAAAATGTATCGTATAGAATGTTTGGCCACACCTACAGCAATTAAAATTATGATTTTTACAGGGGTTTTATTTACGGAAGTGTGTATACAAAATAAAATTTGTCTGAGAAATATGATAAATGTATCATAAACTAGACACTTTCCTTTGCCTGATGATAATGTTTCTAAAAAAATTACACCGCTAAAATAAAATAAAATTATATTGTACTTTATTCATCAATAAAAATTTGTAATAACTTTATTAAATAATAAAATATTAAAATTTGTAATGACTCTATTAACATAAATATGTACCTCAAAAGAAATATATTTCTCAAAAATAACATCTCAGTAATATTAATGAGATATAAGACGATAAACAAAAACCTAATAATAAAGGAAGTATATACAATTGAAATAATCAATTTAGCATCGATTAGTTCATCTAATTCAGCTTCAATTTTTTTCTCTGTCTGCTTTTAAAATCCTTTACACTGTTCTTTCTAATTTCATCAGAAAATTGTTTTTGTTCATTGTTAAAATAAATATTTGTAACAACGCGATTTATAAATTTTACACCAATAACTTGATGTTCATCGCATAAAAATGAAGTAGCACAATCATTTAATCTAAGTACTCGCTCTGCAACATATCGATCACAAAGAGTTGAGTCTCTTATAAGAAAAATGGCAGTATCTAATATTGCAAATGCTTTTGAAACATAATGTGTAAAATCAATAGCTGGTAAAATCAATCCTCCACGAGAAAGTTTTTCAAAATATTGGCATTGTACCTCGCCAGATTCAGCTAATAGAAAAGTTTTGCAAACACCACATTTGATCTTTTTATTAAACTTTTTAACCACATAACCAGAAATAACTGTAGCAACTTCAAAGCTCTCTGAATCTAAATTGCATTCTTCAATATCTGGTAAAATTTCTTGCAATTTATCATCAAATAATTTCATTAAAGATATATTACAACTCTCTTTTCTTACATCTTCCTCCCAGATATTGACTGACTCTTTAAGTAAAGTTTTCACTGCTAAAATGCGCTCAGATGTCTCAAGTTCACGCAAATCAATTAAAAATCTGCCACCACTCATTTGACGATATTTTGAAAATCTTAACTCTAATGGATCAGTTAGCAAGCGTGATATTAAAAAATAATCATATCCTTCTTGAATTAAATCATCAATAAGTGAAGCTGTGCATCTTAAAGTGGTCGTAAGAGCTTCTGATGTTTGTTTACTTAATGTAAACTTTTGAGAGTTTGAAACTTGAGATAATTGCCATTCTTCAATCCATTCAGCTAAGTTGCGCAAAAATAAAGGTTTCATGTCACCCAAAACAGCTGCATTTCCAATATAATAATTGTTGTTGTATTTTTGCTTACTGTTACTTATTGTCCACCATATATTTATCAACTTTAAAAAGCTTGAGGCATCAGTCCGATCTGGAAAATAACTTTTAATAGCTGCAGAAGTTGTAGGATCAAATATTGCAAGAGCAAGTAGTACACTTTGTTTATTATCGCCTGGATGAAGTGATTTATAAGATAATTTGAAACCTTTTTTTAAATTCGACTGAAGTAATTGGTCTTTATCGTATACATCATGAAGTAACTTCCATGATATTTCACCAGCATGTACATCAATAACATCATGAAACTGGTCAAAATAAAAAGCAGGGAATATAAAACGTTTGGAATTTAGTAAATTGTTTCGTATGTTTTTGAGAAGATGGCTAGCGTCAAAAAATAAATATATTACACTGTCTTTTTTTGTAGGATGAGTAATACTACTAACATGGTTGGTATTCTTATATTTATGCATCAAATGTGAAAAAGCAGAAACATTAGTGGAATGATTATCAGAAACTACACCACGTACGTGAAAACCATTTTCTTGTAGAGATGTAATGCACTCATCAACATGGTCAGCTAGCCATTTACCCTCAATTTTTACTTCTGGGTCAATTTTTACTTATAGCTCTTATAACAAAATTAAACTTTTTTTTTAAAGAAGCAATCATGAAGGTCATTACGCCTTTATATAAAATTCCTTCATTATCTACACCTATCATTCTACCACCTTGATATTGCGCTTCTTTCTGCAAATATATTTCATCCATCAACAGCACTACATCTTTGTCAATTTTATTTTGGTTTAGTAAACATTTTACAGATTTCAACGGTTCTACCCCACCTTTATTAATTTTTTTCAAATGGCTAAATGATGGTAGAGGAAACTGTTCTAATAAGAGTTTATAGGCCTGCGCTGATGTATATCAAAGAATAAGGGAATATCGTAAAAGGTTTGATGAAAACTTTGGCCGATCAACTGGTTTTTTGTATTTTATTTCATTGAGTTCAGTCATTAAATCATTTGTTAAACTATTTTCTTCTAGATAATTTTTTATATATGCTGGAAAATTCTCCAGTACACTTTTTTTCTTTAATACACAGCCAATATTTCGAAACCATGGAGGCAATGGAAGATAAGATGATTTATAGAACAAGGAAACATGCATAAATTCATCAACTACAATTGTTTCTGTAACTTCTAAAATACCTAAGTGTTGATTAACTTCTAAATTAAAAAATATGTATTTGTCATTATATATTTTGAGCTGATACCCTTCTAGGTTAACATTATTTAAATCATTTAAACAGTGAATTTTATCTTTCTCTATAAATAAATTGGATTCATCCTGATTATTTGATGGATGACGGACAGACAGTGGCTTTCTACCCTTCGATGTAGTTGGATATACTGATAATGGTATTTTTTCAGGTAAGCAATAAATAGTTGGAACGGGATTGAAATCCCAAATTAATGTAACTCTTTTGCCAATTTTTAAATACTTTTCTTCAAAATGTTTAGCACAAATAGCCGAATTTTTAGTAGGCTTCCATAACTTTCGATTGATAAATACTACCCACTGATTAAATAAGTCAGGATTATTTTCTGGAAATCCAAAAAGTGGATGCTTTTCAGGAATAAAGTTAATTCGATTCTCTCTCTTTTTATATCCAGTTTTACAGTAAATTACAGCACATGTGTTAACCATATTAAGAATATTTGAATAAACTGTTTTAAAATACGTTTATGTAAGTCAAAAAGTTACCCTTCTAATTTTTCGCTCCGAAAAGCAAGATATCCGGCCGTGTATTTATAGTAGGCCAAGTAACAATGTATTTGCAAAGTAGGTATTAAATTTAATGTTTAAAAAAAAGAAAACACTGTAACCAATTTTTTTCAATATTTTATTACATTCTTATAACATGTGAAAACAATTTTTGCCTACAAGTCTTCAGCTTCTCTTAGCAAGACTAAAACTGATTGTGGAAGACTGTCACTAGATTTTGGTTTTTCTCTCCTTAAAGAAGAGATTAAAGGGTCAGAGCTTATAAGAAGTAGATGTAACATGTCTTCCACATTTTCTTTACTGAAAAATTTTCTTGCATGGAACTCTCTGTTATTTCAAATGTCTTTATTTCTATGCTCCTGAGCCTCTTCTGACAGTGTACCAATTGGTAGGATGGCTTCTTTTATATTGAGGCTTCCATGCATCAAAATTTTGTGTACACTTTGCAGCATGTAGTACCAAGAGTATTCTTGAATGTAAAAGTCAACAGTTTGCATGGTAAAATTTTCAAAAGCTGGTACATTTATTGCAAACCCCATGCTAATGGTACGGAGAATTGTATCTAATCTTTCTATAAGAGATTTATTTACCCCTGTAGCTTGTGAAGCTAGCTCTGGGTTGTAAAAAAAGTACGAGCCACATTCCCTGTATTGCTTGTGACACAGCCTTATTTTGGTAAATCAACTAAAATATTCAATTCTGAATGGTTCATCAATTCTCTTCTCAAATTTTCTTGTACTACCTTTTTTCTGTTATATCTTTTTGTGTTTTCTCAATTCTCCATTTTTTAACATCTAAACGGTATAATATATTGAGGATACATTCCATGCATTTAATCCAAGCATGTAAGCTTTATAGTCCTAATTGAAGAGCATTTTTATTTATCGGTCTTACTCGCACTACTTCGAAATTGTTCATTATTTTTGGTGATGCACCACAAATATGACAATTTTGAGCAGCTGTATTGGAAAGAATGCTGCAAGTTTTACCATCGATCATCGTTAGTGAAAACGTGGATTGTATTTTAAATTGTCCTCCTTCCACAATAACCTCACTGGGGTTCAGATCCTGTATTTCTATTTTAACATTATCAACTTGTTGTGTTACAAACTCAGGTGTTTTTTGTGAAACATTATTTTGAAGGGACGACAATACTTTGTTGATGAAGGTACAGGATTATTCCACAGAATCAAATCACATGACCCACTTACGACAAAGCAGTTAATATAAGGGGAACCATAGATACAAAATAAATGCTCGAATCGTCACTATCGTCCATTTCAAAACCTTGCATATATTGGCTATGACCCGATGCACCATTACAGCCCCACTTGAATAAAATATTTAGTTTTTTGGGATCAAAATCTTGTTGCCTTGCTTTTAAAACATCTCTCTGTGCACTCAAAAGTTTTTGAACTGTGTGGTTCACTAATGGTTTTAAAGAAACTTCGGCAGATATTTCAGTTATTTTGATGTCATCGGGATAACATTGCTTCTTCGCCTCCAACAAACAATTGTATGGTGGGTAAATGTCAGCGTTTTGCGATTTAGAGGTTTGTTGAGTATCGATGTATTGATTCTTCATAAATTAATAATCAACAAAGAGAGCTAACACAAATGTTTTAATTGTTTTCCAAAACTCACTTCAGGCCCTTCTTTAGTTTCACTACTATTAAAGTTAATTGTTTCTTCAACAAATTTCATCACTGTATTAAAATTTCTTTCTTTCTGCCATATTTCAAAAATGTCTCGTTTTTTCACACGACACGCTATCGAACCTACAAAAATTAAAAAAATATAGAAAGAGCACGTACAAACACACAAGAGTGACTTTTTCTGAGAAATAAATAAATAAAGTAACAATAAAAAAATAGTTTAGCAACAATTCCGAACAATCCCAAAAGTTCTACTCTATTAAAATCTTTACAAATTCTTATTTTAGTGCTAACCTATTGTCATCTTTACAATCAAATTATTTTTTTATCAAAAAGATACAACTATTGTTTTATAATATTGTAAATATAGGGTAGAGGGAGGCGCGTTGATACACTTTTTACATTTTTTGACATTAAAAGCTAAATATTATATATAGAGTGGAAATAACAACTTGTATATGTTACACTAAGTATTTTGCATATTTTAGTACCACAATTATATTGGTTAGAACATAATTAAAATAAGTACAGCACAAAAAGTAAGGTAAAGATTTGTGTATCAACCTGCCCCATGCTGGGCAAGTTGATACACACCATCGGGCAAGTTGATACGTTTAATAAGACTGGAAAATGAAGCTTTAAAAAACTAATTAAGTAATCAAACACAAAAGAATAGGTAAACAAACGCAAAAGATTATGTAAACAGGTAAACAAACACAAAAAATTAAGTAAACAAATACAAAAGATTAAGTAAACAAACTAAAAAAAGATGCGTTTTTTTTTAATCACCCTGAACAATTTTCACAAATAAAAGCAGGAGTACCATCTGTACATTCTTCATGGGCTCACAATTTACAGTCTACACACTGAACCCAAGTTTCCTTTGATCTACTATTTGAATAGGGCTCGCCACACACAAGACAGGAAGTATCATCAATGTTTTCATTTGAATTCGAAAATGAAGTCCTTACAGTTTTATTTTTTGATATGGCTGCAACCGATTTAGACTTTGGTTCTCCTTTTTTCTTTTTCTTTTGTTCTGCCAGGTCAGTAACCATTTTTTCTGGTGTATTGGTCAAAATACGTGTTTTGCCCTGTTTTCTCCCGCGTTTACCCTGACTGCGTGGTCCGTCTTTAGGAAGTGGCCGTACCACATAGGGCGAGGCTATAGCTTAACTATTGGCGCAAAAAATAGTTCCAGCAGATGTGGAAGCTACTGGACTTTCCTTACGTATTGCTAACAAATCTGAAAAAGCTGATGTCGATGGTTGAAATTCAAATGAAGCTAAGTTCATAGTGACGTCTACTTGAAGATGACCATTGTTTTCAGCAGTAGCAATTTCCTCTGCGTTCAAAGCAGAATCGAAAGCTCCAGAAACTGCAGGATCTGGACTAGCAGACGAGGGCAGAAGCAGGACAACGTCAATCCGAAAACGATTGAAAGAAAAAATCCCTGTAGATTCGAAGCCTGACTGTATGTTAACAGGTGACATGGCAAGCTTGAATGTATTACAACATATAGCGGGAATGTCAAGAGGCTGCATTGGCCGCCCGGGATGGCTATTTAGCCATGCATCACACTGAACATTATAATGTCTCTTTAGTAAAAAAAACACTGAACGATCCAAAGGCTGCAGTCTATGCGAACAATGAGTAGGAAACAAAAGCATATGAATACCATTTTCCTTGGCATATTGAATAGATTCAAGAGATACATAAGATTCATGATTGTCCAACAACAGCAGGACAGGTTGTTTAACTGTTGGTTTACAATGTTTCACAAAATGTTTCAAAAATAGAAAAAAATTCTCCCTTGCCATCCAGCCAGAAATATGACATGCTCTGACAGAGTCGGGGGGACCTCCATCTACCATTCGTTCACTATACCTGACCCTAGGAAGTATGAACATTGGAGGACATGCGTGTCCCAAGACATTGACTCCACAGCACAAGGTTACTAATTTACACCGCTCTGCATTTGTTACAGCTCCCACCTGTTTGACGCCTTTTGGAGCTACTATTTTTGATGGTTTCTTAACTGTGGTTAGTCCAATCTCATCCGCATTCCAAATGTTGTGTGGTTCGAAATGGAAACGAGTGTACAGGCTCTCTAAATTGTTGTAAAACAAATCAACATTTGTCCTGTTAAAACTTGTCATTCTACTTAAAGAAGTGGCTTAGGGCGTTCTGATAGACAGGACATTTTCATGCCTTTAAACCAGTCTACTCCTGCAGATTCGCTCTGTTATAATTTTCAATGGTTGATTTTGAAATTTGGGCGCCTTTTTTTAGAAACGTGAAAATATAAGAATGGAACATCTTATATTTTCACATTTGGATTGCAAAAGTTTTAAATAGTGGTTTTAATAATAATTAAGCCATAGGCCTAACAATGTTTTGTTAGGTCTATTTATCTATTTACAATCTCTGCGAGAGAAAAAAAACATTAGTGTACACCAAACAATTTAATTGCATTAATGTAAATACATAAACAAAAATATTTTCGGCCATATTCAAATGTTTTACCAAAGGGGTGAGATGATACAGTGTACCAATTGGTCCCAAGTGGTCTGTATGAACGTACCCCTTTAGACCGCGTTGCATTAAATTCGAGTTAAATTTTAACAGAAGCAACGAACAAACAAATGACATATACAAAATCATTTAGCAATGTTTCTTAAACTTATGGTAGGGTTGATGAGCTAAATGTACTTACCTTTTTTGTAAAATATCTTACGAAACCCGTTGTCAGTTTTTTTCGAAAGTTGCTCGATTTACAAAATGCTTCCCAGCTTGATCAATTTTGAAAGGAAGGGAAATCTTTTTACATCGGACGTTAGGGCTAAAAAGCTATTTTCCGTACCAAATCTTATTCGCGCAATTAGTGTAATAGCTGTTTTATTAGCTTTTGCAAAGATTATGAAAACACGCACACACCCGTAAAAGCGCCTCACCACCGTGAGGCGCTTTTACGGGTGTGTGCATGCGTGTGTGTGTGTGTGTGTGTGTGGGGGGGGGGGGGGGGGCAAATGATGGTGATTTTTAAAGTGGGTGATTTTAAAGTCATTGATAGTTTTTTTACGAATTTATTCGGCTAATAATATATTTGACACAATTCAGTCAGGTAAATTTTAGTTTTAAGGACCTTTTTTTTTTTTTTATTAGCCAGTCGTTACTTTTCAAGGATTCACCCCCTCCCTGTTTTTAATTGTAGAGTCTCCTCTGTTTGCGGAAGCTAAAAAAAAACAAAAAACGCATAGAATGACCAAGAAGATTGATCCTGGTTCTTGTTAATTTTAAATTGAGTATTTGACATTATTATTTGGTAAAATATTGTTGATGTAATATTTAAATGATATTTTTTCAAATTGTCAATTTTTAACCTCCCGACAAACCTATCTAATTAACCGTATGTCTGATTTGCAATTTTTACCAATCAATTATTATTATATTAAATATTACCAATAGTTTATCGCATCTAGTTGTACAATTGGAAGTAAAAGTTTTACAATACTGTTAAGAGTTTTTGATTTATTGAAAAATGATTTTTTTTTAATACGCCATTTTAAAACGTTCAGCATGATTAAATACTTTGTTTTTTTAGAACAAATTTAGTTCAGTTTGTAGATTACTATGTTGTAAATCATATGATAAAAATTCATATTCTGTATGCTTTTGGTTACTAAGAAACAATAGAATTGGCTGGGTGGCCTAAACATTTTTGGGTGTCGGTTTTTATATATAGTTGTTTCTCAGAATATATTTGGTTGTTTGTAGAGGTTAAATTTTTAATTTGTTTAATCTTTCAAGCATCAAATAAGTGCTGTTCCATCTTGTATATATATATATATATATATATATATATATATATATATATATATATATATATATATATATATATATATATATATATATATATATATATATATATATATATATATATATATATATATATATATATATATATATATATACACACACACACATAATATGAAAGTATGGATATGACAGCTAAAAATATTAGAAATTTAGCTTAAAATGTTTTGATAATAATAATTCAATGAAGCAATAAAAGGGACATAATTTACGAAAGGCTAGATTAGACCCGCAACTGTAAAAAAGTTGGGTGCCCCTGCTGAGTCCCAATTTTAGAGGGCCTGGGAAAACTGCACCCTTTAATCTGTCATTGAGTATGCCTATTGTCACTTTAAATGATATTGTATACAAAATAACTCACTAAAAACGAATCCTTTTACTCAATTCTATTCTGATTAGGCAAATAATGATATTCAATATCAGCATAATACCGGCATATCCGGCATATTCGGCCGGATATAAAAATAAATATCCGGCATATCCGTATCCGGCCGGATACACAAAAAACCATATCCGTTACACCTCTGGTTGTTTGTTAAAAATTTTTTTTTAATAAAAAATAATTGAGGGGTTTTATACCTTAAAGAACGAGACTTTATAAGTGAGTTATTGTTTGTTGATTTTCAGTATGAGCGGAAACAGTCTATTCATCACAAAGAAACAGTATTTTGTCTCCATAACCAATTTTAAAAAAACTTATTCGAAAAGTTCCCCCGTTTAAAGACATTGGATTTGATGTAAGCAGCGCTATACTTTTTATTTGTAGAATATACCATTGTATTTTACTAAACACTTATTTATTCTAAAAGATTACTACTGGTGAAAAACTGCTTATTTTTAATCTAAAACGTATATATTTAATTACTCGTTTTATTTATTTATTTGTAATATTTTAGTGTGTAATCATAGTTTCAGCGAGAGTTTACTTCAACTGGAGGATAAGGCTCCTCAAGTTATTACTTGGATTCAGCGAAAGGCAAACCCAATGGCTAAACAATTAGTTTTAGAGCTTAACAGCAAGTATATAACATTAGTTCCCTTTTTTTGTCCCTTTTTTTACCTTTATTTACTATAAAAATTTCATAACTTTTTATAAACATTTTTTGCGCAACTGATTTCTCAGCTTCAAAAAGAGGCCAATAAGAACAAAATTGTAGACAAACTATATTCGTACTAAATAAAAATGTCTTATTTTAACTCTAGCATTATCAGACTAATACTGAAAAAAAGTGGAAGAGGGAAGTATTATTGTATATCATTGTATAGAAATTCATTTTATAATAGCAATAAAAAAAAAACTAAAATCGGTCTGTTTTCTTTCTCAAACCAAGAGAACAAACTCGATGTTCACAAAGCTTGAAGTAACAAAATATGTTAATATAGACGTAAAGAAGGTGCTGATAATTTTGAAATAATGAAACACACTAAAGTGCGAGAGTTTCAATTTAGGCCTTAGTAGATAAAAATTAATTGCAGTAAAAAATCTTAAAAAAAAGAAATGAAGTTTAACGCTTGTGTTCATTTTTTTTTTTTTTATAGGTTCTTTAGGTGCTCCCAGAAGTCCTTACGGTCTTATCACGTAGCACCGCGGCAAAGCATTTAACTAGAAGTTCACGCCTCCTTCCTTACCAATGTCGCTTATTGGGCTGGAGCCGGCGTCGAACCTCGGACCTCTGGGTTCCAAGCCAGAACTCTAACCACTGCGCCACGGCTGCTCAACATTCATTCATTTAAGACGATACAAGAAAATTTACCTTCAAAATCTCAATGTAAAAGGTCAAAATAACCAGAGTTCGCGACTAAGTAAAGCGATAAAAAACTTTATACATTACTGGATTTCACAAATAGTTAAAATTGTGAAAACTGTAAGCTCTTGCCATTCGAAAAAAACAATCGTTTAAAAAAGATTAGTAGTAGTTTATGAAAACTAATAAAGCTTGCCTGAAGAATATAAAAGTTTAGAAATAATCAACGACCAAATGAAAAATAATATTTTTGGTTACAAAAAAGATGCTAATTGTTTTAACTTGTTGACTGGCATGAGATAAGAAATTATTGGCATTTTATTTGAATATTTAAATCCTAAAAATGAACGTGAAAGTATGAAGCATTATCACCCTAAACATCATTCTGAAGAAAAGTTACCCTAAGAATTGTTTACATATCCTTCATATTTTACATGTCTGGTTATAGGTGAAACATGATTGACCAACTATCGATTGACTATTCTTGTTATTAACATGGCTTCGACTTTTTTTGTTTAAATTTTACTTCCTGGTTCAAGACACCAAAATCTATTGTGTCAAGATCTTTTTCAAAGAAGTTTGTTTTCCCACTATAAGCACTATTTTATCTTTAAAGGATTAGTTGGAATTGCTTTTTTTGGTACAATAACATTTTGTTAGTAAACTACTTGTTGGTTTTATTACTGATATTAAAATAGTTTAGCAATAAGGACTTTAGGAGAGAGCTATGGAAGAGTGGAAGAAGTACTAAGGAGAGTTATGGAAGAGTGGATATTCTGTAATGGCTAATAAAGATTTTTAATATCTGATTTGCTTAAGCCTTTTGGTATAACTCGTAATGGAAGAACTCAACTATTACACAAAGAAGTTATAGAAAGTCAAACAACAGCAGCTTTACAAATTCATGTAGAATGTGCCATTTTTACTTTATAGATCTTCTTATAAAACTGTAAAAATACATGAAATGTACTATTTATTATTGAGATAAAATACATTTTTTATAAAAAAATACTCCAACTTATCTATAACATCTAAAAAATCATATTTATCAAAATTAATGTTTACAATAAGAATTCCACTATAAGTATTTCATAAACAAACATATCTATAAACAAACATTGATTCAGTCCAATTAAGCTCATTGCTATTTGGACTTGTGCATAATAGCCAAATGAGTGGTTCTTCTTAAGAAATAGTTTCCCGGCAAATTATATATATATATATATATATATATTTATATATATATATATATGTATATATATATATATATATATATATATGTATATATATATATATATATATATATATTTATATATATATATATATATATATATATATATATATATATATATATATATATATATATATATATATATATATATATATTCCTAGAATCGATTTACAAGTCCATTTGGACTTGCATCAAAACAAGGAATGCATGGTTAATCTTATAATCCAGTTTCAACAATTTTATTATGATTTAACATGTCTTTGACATTTGTGAACTTTTTATTTTCTTCTGTAAATTGTTTTACCGAAAATTCATAGTTTTTTGTATGTTTAATAGATAAGCAGAAAAATTAGTAACTAAGAAGAATTATTTAAGCGATTTGTCGCTATTTGTTTACATTTTTGTTCTTACTGGCCTCGTTTTAATGTTAAGAAAATAGTTGCACAATCGAATTAGAGAAATGTCTATTTACAACTATTTTATTTTCTCTGTAATTATTAAGTTGAAAAAATGTAATTGTAAAGTTGATAAAATATTTTAAATTGAAAATAGAAATATGAAATACGATTTACATTTGCTTCCATCCCTTCTTCAACTGCATCCTAGAAATAAGGATCGACCATCTACAGCTGAAGCTGCAGCTCCCCTTATTCAAATCCTTTTTTTTTTAATGTTTCCCTGTTGTTGTTTTTTAAAATTAATAATTCCCAACATAATGATTTATGTTAAAAACTAGGTCGATAATAACCCGATGTTCCTTTTATATTGCACCTTTTTATATACTTTTTTTATATATAATTTCTATAATTTAAGTTATTATAATATTTTTGCATCTTTTTTTTTCTTACAAAAGATGCTACAGATATGGAGACTATAGTTATATAGAAAACTCCTTTATGCATCTGTTTGTTATAGTAACTAGGGGCTCGAGGCAATTTGGTGCAATCGTTTGTTTTATAGACAACAATGTGATTCCAATAAGAAACGAATTGTTAAGTACAGTAGTTTGTCTACTTAAACGAAACTTTGTTATTGACATCAAATATCCACCAGAGTTGCGGCACATTAAATTTTTGTCAATAGGTGGCTGCGATCTTTTATTATCAATTAATGAAAAATTGGATCAATTTTTTAATAAATTTCTTGTTATAAGTATTTTTAAATTTATATCTAATGGTTATTTTATTGGATTCAACGTTTTTTATAACATAAGTTGCTTAGTAGATTTTGTAAACAAGTTGTATTTGATTCTATATCACACTGGGACGGTTACATACAAAAGGTTGGCCGAAATTATTTTTCCAATTTTTTTTAAATTTAAATAAAATGTATATAATTAAGTATGTATATTCAAAATTTCACATAATTTTAATCTTTCCCAGAAACTTAACTTTGTAGCATTAGCGCAAATGAGATTTTTTCCCTGGATTGGTTCAAACACCAAATCAAAACTATGAAATTTAGATATTAAAACATACTTTAAAATTATAATAATTTTTCCTTAAAATTAAGAAAACATGTCTTTAAAAATTTTAAAGAGTCGAGGGGGGAGGAGGAGGAATGGGGGGGGGGCGAAGAAAGTTATTTCTGACCCCGCCCTCCCAACCTCCCAAAGTTACTTTAAAAGGTCCACACTAAGTAATTTTAAAGAAAAAACAGTATTGAATAAACTTTTTTTTTTTTAATAATGTTGTTAAAGTTATTTTTAATTTTCAAATAAAAGATTTTTCTTTATTGTTATTTTTCATTCTAATCATCATCAATTTCTACATCCATATTAAAGTTTTCATTAAATCGATCAACATCGTTGTCATCTTTTAATGTGTCATCGTCATTTTTGTCATTGCTTGTATTAACATTTTCTTCTTCTAGTACTAAAAGGTCGGTAACTTCTTTTGGAAGAAAATAAGTTTTATTTTTAGATCTTGTACTTAAAGATAATGCACTTATAATTGGATCTGATGAGTTAATTGCACGTGTCATCAAATAAATATTTTTTCTCTTAAGCACTTACGAGCATGTTGAAGCCGATCTTTTTTAGTTATTTTGTTGCGACACTCAAGTGCTTCTTCGCCCAAAGTTTTATGGACTGTTGCAAGAGTTTTGAACCAGCTTCAATCGGTTTTTAAGAAAATTGAATATGTTCCCTCGTAATAGTTGCTGAATTTTTTTAGGATGAACAGTATGGTTACTATTAATGGTTATTAAAATAGCACGAAACCTTATTATGAGTTCCTCGCTGATTCCCAGTATTTCACATAAAATTTTAGGATTTTTGAAGGCTTCTGCAAACGTTTCCTGTAGTTCTGTTACCAGGTCTTTCTGCTCTTGGCTCGTCGATTCTCAATCCCAAATGCCTTAACATTAAAAGGTGTATACGTTTTTTTGCTTCAGCGTACGTTTGTTTATATCCCTTGGTTAAGCCAAACTTTAATTTTAACACGATAGGCAATATGCACATAGTCGTAATCAAATCTTTTATAGCTATACACAGTAGAATGACAGAAGAGTATATAGTTATAACGATACATTCTGTAATAAACGGATGTATTAAACGAGAACGCAATGCCAAATATCGAAATGATTGGAGCACGGGAACAAAATACCCTTAAAAGGTTTACCCCTACCCCAAATGCGAGGGCAATAAGTTATTAAAATATTCTTTACCGAGGAGTAAAACTAATTACTCAATAATGCGCATGCGCTTTAATGCAACATTTCGTGAATTCTGAAAATGCTCTATGGAAAGACCAAATAAAGAGTACTGCAAAGAACTACTTAACTATTCATTCAAATGACTTAACTGAAAAGTAATATCATCCGCTTGAAAAATGTTATACATTACATGAAAGTAAAAACTATAGGTGTTTAATTGGTTCATTATATACGCACAATAAAATTCACTCTCCAACCTATTCTCCAAGGGATGGTTTTTAGTAGAGCTCCTAGCGCTTTTAGAGCTTATTTTGCTCATAGGACTTAATTATATGGGATTTTAACACTGATGAAGTTTGCATTTTTATTATGTGATTTATTTGTAAGTGTCGTGTTAAAATAACATAAATCATTTTAGAAAATCAAAAATGAATTATTCAAAATATGAATTACTAATCAAAATAACATAATCATTATATTTTTTATTCAATTTTTGTTTCCAAAGTGTTTCTTCGAACGGACCCGGACGGAGTACTCTGCGATTTTTCTATAAAAGTATTAAAGATTATTGATAATTTATAACTTAATTATATTATTAAAAACACAACTTTATCTTGAAGAAAACTTACGCAAAGAAAAGCTCTTGAAACATTCAAATTTATTACGCAAAAATAACATCCATTCCTCTTTAACTTGTTTATTTTCAACAGTGTAGAACAAGAAAATAAAAAAACCTTGTAAAGAATTGAAAATACAAAATAACCACTGAAAAACGGCTGTAGCTTTACCGACAGCTAAAATTGCAAATATCCAAGTAAATCCAAGCAAAGCAGAGCATGCGAAAGCAATTCGAATTTTTTTTTTGATATCAATCTTGTTATTTAAGTTTGAATTGCCGCTAATACCTCTAAGAACAAAAACTAGAACACAAATATTGCCTGCCATTATTACGCAAATAGGTAAAAGTATTCCAAAGTAAAATGGGTATCCTCGAACAACACATCTAAACATAAACAAAACATGAACTCCGCTGATTAAAAAAAAAAAAAAAAAAAAAAAAAAAAATTTTCAAAACCACTTACACTTGCGGGTCATTTGTTGTAATTGCTATTACATTTTCAGGACCTAATGAGTCTGGTTTACTTGCAGCTGTTGCAATTGTAAATACCAAAGGTATACCTAATTAAACATTTTATATATATATATATATATATATATATATATATATATATATAATATATATATATATATATATAAATATATA
>NC_088929.1:44672500-44712500 GCF_038396675.1 Hydra vulgaris
ATAATTAATTATAACAATTCCCAACTTCCTGCGAAATAATTTTTCTATAATTTGAAAACTTTTTTATGTTTAAACATTCTTCCTGATTAACCTACTGATGGTGAAACACAGTGTTGAAGTAATCAAAAACTAGATAAGTGTTTTTACTAATTTATTATTGCTCTGTTCTTTTAGAACATTGAGCACTCTGTTTGTAGAATACACTAACATAATTTATATATATATATATATATATATATATATATATATATATATATATATATATATATATATATTTATATATTTATATATATATATATATCTATATATCTATATCTATATCTATATATATATATCTATATATATATATATATATATATATATATATATATATATATATATATATATATATATATATATATATATATATATATATATATATATTTATATATATATATATATATCGATATCTATATCTATATCTATATCTATATCTATATCTATATCTATATCTATATCTATATCTATATATATATATATATATATATATATATATATATATATATATATATATATATATATATATATATATATATATATATATATATATATATATATATATATATACACACACAGTACTGTGAATAAGTTTTAGACCACTTACATTTTTTCAAAAACTACCGGAGAATTCTTCTCTAATATTTAATATTTAAGTTTGTAGTTCTAAATTATAAACTTATTAAAACACATTTATTTCACATAAAATATGGAACGATTACAAATTTTTTAATGTCAAACTTCATAAAAAACTCTTAATATGTCCTCCCTTTGCCTCAATCCAAGCCAATATTTGCCAGGGAATAGATTCATACAAATTAGTTATAAAATCCTGGGGTATATTGTGCCATTCTCTTTAAAGTACTTCAAAACATTCTTCAGCATTTCGGGGAGCATGTTTGACCTTCTTTCTGTCCAGGTAATCCCAAATATACTCAATTATATTCAAAACTGGACTCTGAGGAGGTCAGGTCATCAATTCCAGAACTCCTTCCTCTGCCATTTCATTTAAATAATTTTTTGTCACTCGGGAACAATGTTTTTGGTCATTGTCCTGCTGCAGAATAAAACTATGACCTATTAGTCTCATTCCTGATGATACAGCATGGTGCCTTAGAAAATCCACATAACGTTCCCTGGTGAGTCGCCCCCCTATTTTGATCAAATCACCTACTCCAGATGAAGATAAACAGCCTTAAACTTGTAACAACCCTCCTCTGTATTTAATAGTAGGGTAACACTTAGGCTCATAGGCTTCTTCAATTCTTCTTCAAACATATTGGCGCCCTTTCGTTCCAAAAATTTCGAATTTGGACTCATCGGTGTACAGAACCCGATTAAACATTTACTGGGCCCAATCTTTGTGTTGTTTTGGATATTTAAGTCGTTTTTCTTTATTGCCACACCATAATAATGGTTTTCGAATTGCAACACACCCTCTTAATCCTGATTTAAGTAGGTGCCGTTGTATAGAAGAAGAGCTGACATTTTCCCCAGTTGCTGTGTTAATGTCTTTTGCCAGCTTGGTTGATGCTTTTTTTGTATTTCTTAAAGATAGGGTTTTTAAATATTTATTTTCATCTTTTGTTAGCTTAAAAGGTCTACCACTTTTTTTTCTATCTTCAAGGGAGCCAGTTTCTCTAAACTTTTTAATGATTTCTGTAACAGTATTCTTCGAATATCCTGTTTTGGATGTTGTTGTTATGACACATCGTTTTAATAAATAAACAAATAAATCCCTCATGTTTCCTCATCAATTTTGTTTATTTATTCAAAATAAGATATTCTTTCAACTTTTATTATATATAATTAAACTTAAGTACGCTTTAAAAAAATTACATAGGAAAAAAATTGTAAATATACTTCTAATTATACAAATGGTCTAAAACTTATTCACAGTACTGTATATAAATGTATACATATATATAGCATAACTCATTGAGTAGAGAGTGAAGTCTCATAAAATTTTCATTCTATATCAACTTTTACTAAGCAGAATATATATATACATATATATATATATATATACATATATATATATATATATATATATATATATATATATATATATATATATATGTATATATACATACATATATATATATATATATATATATCTATATATATATATATATATATATATATATATATATATATATATATATATATATATATATATATATATATATATATATATATATATATATATATATATATATATATATATATGTACATATATATATGTGTGTGTGTATATATATATATATGTGTGTGTGTGTATATATATATATATATATATATATATATATATATAAATATATATATATACACACACACACACACACACACACATATATATGGTAGTACCGCGCTCAATTTAGTTCTCTGCACAGCGGCCTTGTACTTCAAGGTTCGTGTTTTGGAGTTATAGAGTTAAGAGAGGGTTATAACCACAAGTAGCCTCCTCATCCGTAGTGGCTTTCTCGGCCTTGGGGAGGTGAATTTGCTTGTTTCTTTTATTTGAACATTGAGGCAATCGTTTCTGAATGAGTTGAATGAACTTGAATTTATTGTATTTTGTGACTAAGTGTAAAACATTTTGATATTCTGTTTGTGAAGAAGTTTTGTCTAATCGTTTCATTCCTTGAGCCTTTGTTCAATATCTTTCTTCTAATTCTCATATTATGTTTTCTGGTAGTTGATAAATATGATTGATAAGGTTTTTTTTTTTTTAATTATTTGAATAAGTTCTACTCTTTTTGTTCTATTTTTTAATGTTTCAATTTTTAGATACAATAAACCCTTTAAAGTCACCATTTTTGTTGCACTTAAATACTTAATACCTAACAGTTTTATACAGAAATTTTGCTGATGTTTCATTTAAATATTTAAAAGAGTGTTTAATAAATCCAAATTATTTATTTAATTTGTTGTGTTGTTAATTTAAGGTTTCCATTTTAAGTCATTAGTGATGGTTATACCGAGATCAATTATTGATTGAGTTTTTAAAAGCATAAAATCATTTAGTTTATTTTTAATTACTTTGCATAAATAAATAAATGCATTATTTTGCATTTATTTTCCTTAAATTTAATTAACGATTCATTAAACAATAACTTAGTTCATTTATATCATTTTATAGTCCTTTTGATTCTTTATTAATGAAATCATTTTTGTGTTATCAGCAAAGAGCTTTACAAAGTTTTTTAGATTAACACATAAATATATTTATATCTATATATATAAATATATGTCATGCACTTACCCCATGCAAATATTGATGCTTTAAAAAAAAAAATACGTGAGCTTGATGAGCCACGAAATACTTTTACAAACATGCGATACAAATTTAATCCTTCAATTGCCATCCAAAAGAAAGTTGACAAAACAAAAAACTGCAGCAATGAAGCAACTACTTTACACAAAAGACGCGGTTCAGTATGATCTGCCAATGCAAGAAATATAATTAGTGTACACATCAAACTAACACACAAACTCAAAAGAATTTTTGGTGCAAGCTTCTTTCGCAATTTTCTAAAAACAGTTAATATATAAATTGATACATTCTATAAGTAAATATATCAGTATATAAGTAAATATAGTTAATATATAATATATTTAAAACCATAAGTATAAGTCATAGATAAGTATAAATCATAGATATATATAAGTAAATATAGTTAATATATAATATATTTAAAATCATAGATAAAACATTAACATGTATACATTATATATTTAACACCAGAGGTTACTAAAGTTTATGGATATAAAAATTAATTAAACAAACTTAGTTCAGAAGAAAACGAAACTGAAGATTATTGAATTATTTGTTTAGTCGTATATTCTAAAATGTGAAAAGAAAAATGTATGAACACTCTTACGTAAAAGATAAGTTATAAAACAGGTACTAAAGTAAACAGTTTTATGTTCTTAAAAATGATTTTTGCAAACTTTTATTTAAAAACCAGTCAAATTATTATTTTACAAAATTTATTAGAACCTTAAGAATGGTGTTCTATATTAACCTACCTAAACAATATTATCATGATCATTGTCATCAATTAGTTATTTTATTACTTTGTGTGTGTGTGCGCACGTGCGCGTGAGTGGTTATTAAGGTGCTCCAAGATGTCCTTAAGGTCTTATCTGTGATAAGACTGTAAAGACTTCTTGGAGAACCGCAGAAAAGCATTTAAATAGAAAAATCAAATATCCTTTGTCTTTTTACGCCAAAGTTTTGTTGTACATTAAGTTTAAAACAATTTTTATATTTGTTTAAGACTCTTCGATTTTTTAAATTTATCCCTGATTTTATCTAACAAGTTTTTTAAAATTTTAAGATTATGAAAAGTGTGAATTCCAGATTTGCAATTGTTTAAGTATATAGAAATAAAAATTTATTTCAAAATCAATGTAACCTTTATTTTGTGACAAGTTTCTTCATTTTTAATAATTTATGTCACTACAAGGTTTCTATAAAAAAAAATTTTAAAATTTGAGAAAATAAAAATTAATGAAATTTTAAGATTTTAAATTTTCAAGATTGCTTTCAAGATAATATTTGAAAAAATATATTTTTTGGAAAAACTACTTTTTGAAAAGCATCAATAAAAATTTCTGTTAGAACATAAAATATATAAGTAATCCTTTGTTAACAATCCCTACCAATATAAAAATTTAACAAAACCCAAAGTTCAAATAAATGCATATTGATTCAGGGCTTAGTCTGTTACTAGCTAACAAAATATTTTGAAAGTAATAACCTTGTTGTCAGTAACTACTCAAAACTATATATTTTTTTTAATTTTGTGTAACCAAAAAACATGAAATGAACTCAAAAAATATCTTATTGTTTTCATTTATTTTTTATTATATAAGTATAATAAAAAATAAATGAAAACAAAGAAGAAAAAAAAATGTAACAGAGTTTAAAATATCTTTTTTATTAGAACTTTTTAAATTGATGATAACTAATGTCATCTATTTCTATAATATTTTACATTAACGTGCTATATTAAAATTATTATTAAGTATTATATATATATATATATATATATATATATATATATATATATATATATATATATATATATATATATATATATATATATATATATATATATATATATATGTATATATATATATATATATACATATAAATATATATATATATATATATATACATATATATATATATATATACATATATATATATATATATATATACACCCTAGCTAAAAAATATACTTTTACACCTTAGAATGTATATACAACCTGTAATGAATATTTAACCTGTTTATCTTAATACAATATGATAAAAAAAAAAAGTTTCAAGGCTAGGAGCAAACTGATTTACTCAATAACATGAGTAAAAACACCCTTTAAACAAAAATAAATTATATATTAACAACAAAACTTTTAACTCCGACGAGACACCATTCAGAGTATCCATCAAAGTTTTTTTTCATATCTGTACAATAAACATGGAAATATCTCAACTTTAACATGTTTTATTAAAAATCAAGAAATTTCTAGTTTATGCTCCTCAAAAACTTAGTAAAAAAAAAATTACATCTGAATTACAGTTAAAATTAAAAAAGTCAAACTTCAAGGTTAAAGTCCAATTTCAAGCAAAGAATTATTTTCATAAAAAAAAAGTTTTTGCGCTGTTGAAAATATAAAAACAAAAAGTAAAAAATTTGTTTTCAAAAAAAACCTGCTTTTTTAATAATTTTTCAGATATTTATAGCTTTAAGGTTGTAAAGGTTAACACAGTAATGGAGTGCATTCTTTGTTTTTCTTTTAATGATCATGTTAAAGCCCTATTACAACTCTAAAACTCCAAGACTATGTTAAACAAGATTGCTGTACCAGTTAAATGCATTACTATTGCAGATGTGATTGAGATCAACTCTACACTTTTTTTAGCTAAACAAACACTTAACAATAGACTTTACAGAGTTTTTAAAGCAGTCAAGTCTATGAATGGCAGTCAACTATAAATAAACCACATATTATATACTCAATCCATATGTTATGTCGCACTTTCCTGATACCATTTTTGCGCTTAAGGCAAAAAAAGTCGCTTAAATTTTTTAGAAAAAGAAGAAAAAATAGAGAACAATAAAAGAAAAGATTGCTGTCCTATGCCAAACCCTCAGTCAATGTAGCTGCACTTCTTTGTAGGTCAGGCTATTTGATAGTCGATGTACGTACTGAAGCCCCTGAAAGATCCTATTGATGTCATCTGTGTGCATCTATTACTGCATTTATAAATGCTGTAATATATATATATATATATATATATATATATATATATATTAGTGATGTGCCATCGGCAAAGGCTGATTGAGGCTAATTATAGGGTTTAATGTATGTATATAAAGTAAATATCTTAATATTAGGTATGTAGCTTGTATATGTAAGGTGTGCCACCAGTTTGGTTTGGCTTAATAGCCAATACTGTTGCATCGGCCAATGCCAATTAATCAATCGATGGTTTAGCCGATTATTTGATTGCTGGCGACCAATAGCATAGGCTAGTAGGTTGAATCACTTCTGATGAATAGGTACATGTTAAATATGTAACTTAAATCCTTAACATTATTATAATACCCTTAAATAAATACATTAAACCTATTATTAGCCACAATCGGTATTAGCCAATGGCACATCACTAATATATATATATATATATATATATATATATATATATATACACACACACACACACACACACACACACACACACACACACACACACACACACACACACACACACACACACACACACACACACACACACACACACACACACATATATATATATATATATATATATATATATATATGGGTAGATATAGATATAGATTTATATACATTACTATTTCATTGTTTTAATGCCATAAAAAAATTGTTACTCTTCAAAAGTTGTAAATAAAATTTCAATTTATTTTTCTAAATAAAAAAAAAACAAAAAAAAACTTGTGTCAAATATTCAGTTTCAATGGGATGCATCAAGTAAATATATAAAATGATTTGAAATAGACACTATCATGATATAAAAACTATATTTAAAAAAAAAAGTTAAATTATGTTAATTTATTCAGTTCACTAAATTCATGATAATTCTAGTTACAAAAAGTTGGAAGAATAGAAAATTAACAATAAACAAAAATTCAGCTTACGAAAAAGCAGAATAGCTGACAATAGTCAGAAACAACCCAGCAATGGATAATCCACAACCAATCCATGTAACAATGGTAAGGCTTAAGGAGTCATTTTGCGAACCTGACTGAGCAACATTCAATAGCAGGGCAAAATTTGTAAGATGATTACATTCACATATTACTACTGATAAAGAACTGTTAGTTACCTTGCACCCTTTAGTAGACCATGTTTTTTCTGTACTCAAAAAAAAATCATCAAATGCATTAAAATAATTTCATAAACATTTATAAAAAATAATTTGATTAAAATAAATATAAATGTTTAGATAAAGCAACTGCTTTACAAATAGACTGACATGTCAAGCCTTAAGTGTGTGTGTTTGTGTGTGTGTGTATATATATTAGGCCAGGCTAAAATATCACGATTTTCTGAAAATGAAAGGTCGCGGAATCTATACCTGTTCTATACATAAAACGAAGTATATAAACCAAATTTGACCTCTCTAAGACCATATTTAGTGCTGGAAGATGACTTTAGGTTTTTACGCAAATACAAGACGTCATCGTTTTTTTCTGAAAAAAAATATTCTTTTTGAAAATGAAGAAAAAAATAAGTTAGGAAAGGTATTTTTTAGTTTAAAATCAAATATTGTTACTATAACAGACTTTTTACAACTTGGCCAGTGCACTTTGGTCAGCTTCTAATGATATTACCGCCCTGTGCTCTCTGACAACTAGCAGTATATCTTGCCTTTTGTCCTCCTTTAATGCGCTACTGATATATCTTTGTATTAGATTGATATTCCGCTCTGCTGGGTTATTTGTAACATTTAGAGATTTAACAAACTCACAAAATGATACATAGGAATCATTTTCCTCCAGCTTTCCAGCAGCTAAATGTGTTTTCCAGGTAGGAATTTCGTCCTGTATACCTAGAACAATGAACAGAGCCCAACTTTCCTCTGTAATCAACTCTGTTACCTCAGAGGTAGATAAAACTAGGACAGCATCAGGTTTACCATTGGGAATAGTGTTGATATCTGGTACCTCAAAAGTCAACAGCTTGTCTAGAACTGCAAGCTTCTCTTCAAAATCTGGATCTGCCAGTATTAACACAGCAACCCTTGGGTTAAGGTACCAAGAGTGCTGCTGAAAAAACTCAAACTCTTGTTGTATAACATAAGCTGACTTGAATGACAGGTAATCATTCTTAACAGCATATTCTGCTTTGTATGAACATAAATACCATGGAGCATAAAAAACTGCACATATAAAAGCTGACTTTTCCAGTTGAGGTAACTGATCTTTAGGCAGAAAATCTATTCTACCTGATGTCATAACAATAGCTAAATTGCAAAGACTGTCAGCCATGAAACGAGCATTGTGATTGGCTCCTGGTTGATGAATTTTAAAACCATTCAGCTTTGGTGAGGAGACATTTAAATAAAATGCAACATACTTGACTAGATGATAACAATCATCTCTTGGAAACACTTTGTGATTAAGAGCAAGCTTCAGATATTCCTGAGCTTCCAGGTAAAGTTTATGAAGTTCAGATCCAACTTCCAGCTTCTTCTCATCAAACTTCTTAAACTCAGACAGGTCAGCTTTTTGAATTATAGCGTGATATACTTCCCAGTCCTTCTTGAAATCTTAATAGAACTGTCTATCTGGTGCAGCAGTAACTCCAAGGACAATTGCAATTGCCTTATGTATTGCTATTTCAAACATGTGATGTCTGCATGCCAGAGAACAGGTTTTCCCAAAATATAGCACAACCTGGTTATAATTCCTGCATGGGCTCCTGTATTAACATTGGTAGTATCTGCAACAATTGCAAAAATTTCATTGCATATTTCAAAGGACTCAAGTAAGTTGTGAATAATTTCTGTTTCATCAACAGCTTTGCCAGACTCTGCAGGTAAAACACCAAGTAAGAGATCATTTTTATTCTCAAATTCAGGGCTAGTAACACTGACAGCAACTCTATCTCTTACAACAAATTGCAAGGTATTTTCATCTAAATGTTTTAACAGCTTGTCATCAAAGTGGAGAACAAGGTGTTTTCCAGCCATTATCTCTCTGTTATTTTCTCTGATGGTATTACCTAAATAAAGTTCATTTTTTAATACAATATATTATTGTTATGATGGTTTAGACTTTTTCTTTAGGTGTAATATCCCTTGTCCCTTTAAAAATTGCCTTGATCTTCAATTACTTTTGCTCTTTCTCTTAAAATACTGGATTTAGTAATGCCCATCTAATTAACATCTCCTCCCAGGTAAGTAACAACAGACGACTACTAAATCTTTTCTTCTTACTTGAAATTAGATAATGATAATATCTTAAAATACTACTATTGGTTGGAAGCTGTGTATTAGGTAGCTCTGAAATTGGGTTAGTTAACAGATATAATGGTCGTCTGACACTTTCACTTATATGCGCATTTTTCTTCTTTTTCGAACTCATTTCTTTCTGAAAAGTTGATGCTATTTTAACTATTTTTAATTATTAATAAATTATTACAGTTTATTATAGATGTGTCATGTAGTGTTTGTAATCTTAAACTAAACACAAAATGGTGCAATCTTGTTATTTTGCCATCCTTCACGTAATTTCACCATACTTTGCGTATTTTCGTAAAATCCTGACTTTATCTTCTGGCACCTAGAATTGAGATAGAACAATAAAAATTCAGATTTTTGCTTATTTTTATGTATAGAATAGGTTTTTAAACCGTGACCAAAAATTTTTTTCTTTGGCATGCCCTAATATACATACATACATACATACATATATATATATATATATATATATATATATATATATATATATATATATATATATATATATAAAACTACATATTTTTTAAAACTAAACGTTTCTTGGTAGACCAAACCATCAGGTAAAAAATGTGATTTTTTCTTGTGGAAAAATAATTTTGTACAAGAGGAAAATGTGTTACAAAAATCTTTTCTTTTAA
The DNA here is from genome assembly GCF_038396675.1 of Hydra vulgaris. NCBI lineage: Eukaryota > Metazoa > Cnidaria > Hydrozoa > Anthoathecata > Hydridae > Hydra > Hydra vulgaris. The sequence continues at coordinate 44,682,692 of NC_088929.1, forward strand.
AAAATCTGAAATATATTTTCCCCTATTTTCCTTTTAATTTTGCTTTTAGCTGAGTTGTTTTTAATTTTTTTTTCAAACTTTTCCAAATTTTATTTTAATTTCAATTTCAATTTATTTAAGATTTAAATCTATTTTTTTATTAGTGATAAGCAAAAAAGTCCTTAAAAACAAAAATATTACATATATACCTAAACTTGCATGTATGAAAAATGTTTTGGATATCCGAAAAAACTTTTAGTTGAAAAAAATTCTGGAAAAAAAAATCCAGAAAAGGATAATTTCTGATATATAATTTTTTAATTTTTCTTGATTGAAATACTTGCGCCAATTGTTTAAAGTTTTGCTTTTTATGATTTTCGATTAAATTTAGAGCAATTTCCAAGCATTGACTTGAATAGATTCTGATGTCAAATCCAGTTAGTTTGTTCAACAATATTTTTCTTAATGTGATTCCTTAATGTGTTTTTTTTTTGTTCCCAGCCTCCAATTATTGCAACTTTTTAAAAAGCATCATTATTTGACGTAAGTTTAAACATACAAATGTTTGAATTTTGCTCTATGTCCCAAACACCAAAAAATGCTGGATCTGTCACTTCCACAGATCTCTTGTTTCTGAAGCAAATTTGTTTTAGAATTCAACATTCAAACGATGGAAATGTACAATAAATATTTATATACCTATAAATTTTCAGCTTAAGACAAATATCTCAAGAAAATATCTGAAACATTATTTTTAACTTATATCATATACTTTTAAGGTTCACTTTTTCAGTTAGGTATCAGATCAAAATTCAAATAATTAGAACCATTCAATAACAAGAAAGCTAGAAAGAAGATGCCGTAGCTAGCTCCTTGAATCCACTCTTCTTTTTTAATGGATTTTTACAAGAACTCTTTATTTGAAATAGCTTCTAGATCTTCTCCAAACTCATCACATGCTCTACATTATCTTGAATAAATTTAACTGTAAGCACAGCAAAATTTATTTTTTATTACAAATTTTTTCTCAAAAACAGGAAATATATTTCTGTTTTAAGAAATAAATTTTTTAAACTATGGTCAATAGGTTTATGATTTTGCTGTGAGTTCTGATGAGTTGTTAGCAACTTTAAAAGATTTTACAAGTTTTGGAACTCATTGTATTCAAAAAGTTTGAGAGAGTCTCATCTGTAGGCATTTGTCTAAACTATGACCTAAAATATAAAAAATTAACCAGTAGTCTGGTGAAATATACAACTCAAGACCTAGTGGCTTGTCTTTATCAACAAAGACTGCTTTCAGAAGGATTTCATCTTTGATTCTATTTGTTTTAAAACCTTTTCAGACCTCCTTTTGTTTTTGAAAAAAGAATTTTTTACCATTTTTATATTGCGATCTCGGTCAAAAGATGCCAACGCCAACACCTATCACCTTTATGGTTTTACCATGATTTGAATTTCACCTCTGCAGCAGGCTGAATATACATCTGAATAGTCTTGACGATCTTAAAAGTGTAAATTAAAAATAATGCATTGTAGATAAAATAAGGTTTAAAATGACCCTGCAAAAAACTTATTACATATAACTTTGACAAGATAAAATCAAAGTGCTATTTCTATCAATTTTATTTTTATATATTTCTACTGATTTAAGCTAAGGTTGTCATTGGAAAAAAAAATTGGTTTAGAATTATTTTTTTTGTATTTTACATCTGATTTTGAACCATTTAGCAAATCATTGTTTTCAAACAACTTGTTACTTTATGGCATAAATTATTTTTAAATCATAAGAATAAAATATCAAAACTTATGAAATTAAGTTTTACTTTAAAAATTGCAGAATTAGAAAAGTTGCAGGTCAAAAACTGCAATGCCCTGGAGAGAGAAATTTAGTCAGCCATTCTATTGATCTGAACAAGTCCCTTCCAATCCTTTAGCTAATACTATTGTTTTTGGTGACTTTAAGTCTACCTCATTGTTTTTTATTCTAAAGCAGCTGTCATATCTAATTGTAATCATTTCTTTTATCTTTTTCACAACAACAACTCTCTAGAGAAAAAACATATTTTAACATTGTAAGAAATCAATGCAAAATAGCATCGTCTAACACTATTATTTAACTAATTGTCTGACACAAGTTATTTAATTAAAACTATTTGTAAAGTTCTTATTTTCTAAACCTTTGATCTAAAGGCCACATTTTTTCTGTCATCCCAAAGAAACAGCTTAATCAATCGTTAGTTATCTAAATTTCTTCTGCATTTTTTGATAAAGTTAATAGTAAATGTAACTCAATATTTGAGTTTTTAAATATTTCAGTTTTCTAATCTAAGGGATGAGTAGGCTTTAAATTCAAAGCTGTTTGCCATAAAAATGCTGTTTTACTTTTAGATGCACAAATTTGGGATATGAAAATATTTAATGGAACACTGTTTTAAAAAAATCTCATGAAAACCAGTACTTTAGTAGAATATTAGTATTACTGTTAGTAGTCACTGGAAGATAAAAAAAAAAGCCAAGTATATTTTTATATTTCAAAATAAATTAATTTTGAAGTATAAAAATCTTTCATAACACTAACTAGGAAAAATTTTCCTCCTGAAAGTACAAACTTCCAGAAATATCTTTTTCAACATGTCTTGATAAGTCTTATTTTTCAAAAGTTATGAGTAAAGTATCCTATAATGAAAACGAAATAAAGCGTAAAGTAAATACGGAAGCAACTAGAAACTTCTACCGAGATAAATAATACCACTATTGAAGAACTTCAAAGATTTGGTTCTTTTGAATAAACTTATTCAAATGAATTTGATGATGTTGCTAAGGTTGGTGTTGCTAAGGTTGAACCTGATTCAACTGAAGATCCTGAATTTAAAGTTTTTTCAACTGATTGTGTAAAAAGTACAGCAATCTTTATAAAACTTAAGACCCTTACTTTAAAGCTAGCCAGAAATCCATTTAAAAGCAAAGTAATATCAACCAGGGAGACATTACAGGTAGAATTAATCATCTATCTACTATAGCATATTTGTGTAAGCATTTGGTCAGTTTTTTTGCTTATGTAAATCAATACGACTTTTTTAGAAAAAGAAAAAAAAAACAAAGAATAATGAATAAAAAAATTGCTGCCCATGCCAAACCTTCATTTGATGTAGCAGCACTCAGCTGCGAGTCAGGCTAAGATATATGTTTATATATATATATATATATATATATATATATATATATATATATATATATATATATATATATATATATATATATATATATATTAAGCGATCCTGTAGGTGATACTATAGGTGTGTATACACACACACACATATATATATATTGTAAAAAACATTTAAAATTATTTGTGTGTGTGTATATATATATACATATACATATACATATATATATATATATATATATATATATATATATATATATATATATATATATATATATATATATATATATATATATATATACATATATATATATATACACACATATATATATATATATATATATATATATATATATATATATATATATATATATATATATATTGTAGAAAACATTTTTATTTATATAAATATATTTATTTTGTAAATATATATATATATATATATATATATATATATATATATATATATATATATATATATATATATATATATATATATAAGTTCTTGCTTTATTTAATAATTTATTTTTAATTATTAAGTAACTCACTATTTGTATCAAAGTATCCACATGATGTATTTCCAGAAACATTTGAGTTTTTTGAAAAACTCATAATTATTGGACTATTGGATTCATTAACATTGACATTCTTTAAAGTGGCTGAAAGTACAACACTGTTTATATTTCCACTGCGATTTTTCATGTTCAGGAATAAATCAACTTCTTTGTATATATAAGAATAAACCAATGTTTTATTTTGATCAAAAAACAATTGTGAAGGAAGAGTTATATAAGGAAGATAACTTTTGGAACCATCTTTAGGATCATTACTTGATATAATGATACTTAAATTATTGTTGTTCTCAGAATAAATGTAAATATCACTGTTGTTTTTTTCATTAATATATGATGCAAAAGCCACATTTTGTGTTGAAACACTTATATTAGTGAATTGTTTTGTTGCCATTTTATCCAGTTGAGATAAAAGCTCATTTGATGTATTAAGTTTTGAATTTGCTTCACTTAACAAAGTTTTGTTTTGATTTAACAGAGCACTTACAGATGACAGAACATTTTCTGTAACCTAAAAACAAATCTTATAAATTAAGTTAAAATTTTTTAAAATATGGTTTGGCTAATTTGATTATTTAAAAATTAAATACACCTAAACAATAAAAAATTTAAAAATATATAAAAAATAATTCAAACATTAAAACATTAAAAAAAAAAAATTAAATTTGTTAAAACTGTAAATAAATAAATTTGTTAAAACTGAGTCAAATTTTAAAAATAAAAAATATTTAAATTTTGTAACACAGTTTAATAATTTGTAATATAATATAATAATTTCTGATTGCACTAATAAAACAATTTAACATTGATGATGATTTTACAATTAACCATACAATTAAAAAGTCTAATTTTGAACTTTACTCAGATAAACAAAAAAATGCACTAAAAAACTGAAAATTACAAGAGAAAATGCAAAAAATATATTCTTCCTACAGGACCGGTAACTATTAGCATATCGAATGTAAATTTGATTACATCATACTTTTTATAATTAACATAACAGTAACAGTAATTATGTAGTTTGGTCTAACTTAACCTCTTTGCACTGTGCCAGAATTTTATGAAGTGATGAGAGAGCATTAATGACCAACTATCTGAATATGAAAATATCCATCATAAAACAAAAGTTAATAATCAGGTCTTGGATTCCAGAATAACAACCTATTGAGGATTTCTGGCCAACCCTTAAACGCTAAGTGTACAAAAAACTATTGAGAAGTTTAAAATAAAGATGAACTGCAAAAAAAAAAATGTTCTTGTTTAAAAGTTGACAAAAATCTTGTAAAATATAAGGGCAAACCCTTTGTATAGAGGAAAAATAATACAGTACATTTACTGTATATATAGTAATAATGAGAAAGCAATAGTTTAGTTCTGAAAGTGAAAAAAATAGATATACTACTTTTCTATAACAATTTTTTTTTACTCCTTTCTTTGCACAATTACTGCTTGTGTTTATTTTGTGACAAACTTTTATCACCAGGAGTTATAATAAGTGTAGTAAATTCTTTTAATTAGCAATGATTTTGGAAAAATAAGATAAAAAAAAAAAATGTTTTATATACATAAATAGATTGGCAAATAGTAAAAAAAACAACAGCAAACAAATAACTGAAATAATTCCACAAAAAAAAATAAATAACAGAAACTGAATTAGAATCTTTTATCTTGGAATCATTATAAAAAAGCTTGTGGAGAATTGATACAAAAGTACAAAATAGCAAATATTTTTAACTTCAATTGAAAAAAATAGTTAAAGCTATTTTCTAATTTTAGACTTTAGACTTACTTTTTCCATCCGATTCTAAACAGTTTTGATTAAATTAGTAATCAGAGTAATCAAGCCAGAATACCAGAGTACAAAATGTAAATAAGATATATATATATTTTTTTATCTTTAAAGTGTTTGTAGGCAGGCAATACCTTGCTAAAATTGGCTTTTTGTATCTAAACCATTTAAAATTAGCGAAGTGTTTTTTTTTTAAATACATCAAAGTTACTTTCATCATTGAAAAAATGAATGCTTTAACTTATCTAAAGTAATCCATTTTCAAATCAACATGAATTCTACTTGTAAACTAAACTTTTACCAGAGTATTTTTGATGCAATTAAATCTTGTTGCTATTTCTGTAAATGATCATTAAGCCCTCTTTCATTATTTGCTACATTGATGCAAAACTTACAGATTTTTTGACCTATTTCTCTCAGTGTTTATATCTTATTTATAATTTAAAAAATCAAAATATACAAAAAACTGTTTTAAGCAAAAAAAAACTTAACAATAAGAAAAGAGTAAACTGTTGATTTTAAACAAAATTTTTAATTTTACTTTTCCTAAATAATTTACTCCTAGCAAGACTGTAAGCAACCATTTTTTAAGTGTAGAATTATTAGAAAACAAAGAATATTTTTAAAAAGCAAGCAAACAGTTGAAAGAAAACTTAAAAAACTGTAAATTCTAGTAGTCAGGATGAAGGTCAGAGAAACCTTTGACGCACGAGAAAAAATTCTAGCTGCATAAAACTTTTTAAAGCTTAAAAGAACAAATACAGTAAATAGATGCAGTGTAATGCAGTAAAATGATGAGTAAAAAGATAGAACAAGAAATGCTCACTTGAGCTTCAGTGATGATAGTATAGTTTTGTAGAAAAGAAAAAGAGGTGCAAATGTTCAATGGGACATTGGAATTAATTACATTATATACATAATTGACGTTATGGGACAGTGGCTCAAGAATGGCAGCTGAAGCAAGTTCAACTACATTTACAACAATTATTTGGATCTTATCTAGAAGGGTAAGGGAATAATCAGACAAAGCAGCCCAATCGTGACAACAGTATTTCATACAGGAACGTACAAGAGAATTTTAAGGGTAGATAATAGAATTGGCATTACAAAATTAGCAAGCACAATAAAGAGAGGCAACCTTAGAAAATGCTACATTTGCAATGGATTGCATAAAAAATGTTTCTTTGAGAGTTCATGCTCTCTAAAGTTTCTATGAGAGGTCATAACGATATGTGAATAAGATATAAATATAAGAACTTAGAAAGACTGTTTCTATTCATCAATAAAGGAGTTTGGGTTAAAACTTACAAGCTTCAGCGAGCATCAAGCTGTCACAGAAAAGAGATCAGATTCAAGATCAGCTGACTGTTCTAAGCAATCAAAAAGTGATGACTTTTTGTTAAGACTGGAGTATCTAGTTGTGAAAATAAGCAAAATAAGCAAAGAGCCACTTTAGTTGCAAAACTATGAGAAAAATCATTAACATAGATAAGGACAAAAACAAGACCAAGGATAGAACTTTGCAGTACCATAGTTTATGAAATAAAAAAAAGTGTTAGCATTCTAGGACAATTTTAACATTGCGGTCAAGAAGAAAAGACTTTAAAATCTGAAAAAACATTAACAGATACACTATATAAAGCAAGGTTGTGGAGATAATCAAGATGACATGCTTTTAACAAAAGCCTCATTTTGAACAAGACCCCTTGACTTGCTTAATCAACTGCACACAACTTTTTTGTTATAAAAGGTAACAAGTCAGCTGTTGAATAAAAGAATATACGTCAAAAATATAGATTGTTAGAAAAGAAGTTATTTAACTCAAAACAAGATATTAGATGACTTTTAATAAAAGACTCAAAGACCTTGCTAATAATAGAGAGAAGGCTGTTTGGACAATAGAGGGGTCAAAGATTTCTCCATAGTTTTAATAAAATGCAATTTAAAATACTAATTTATATCTAAAAATGTAATCAATGAATTATAAAAATCTTTATACAAGTTTTATAAACATAAATATTCTTCTATTTTAAAAATGCTATTGCATTTAATTCAGACAACTCAACTTAAAAAACCAGTTTCTATTGCCCCTTTTGAAAGATTATTGCAAATATTGAGAGTTAAATGAAGTAATCTAAAACACTGAAACTTCTCAACAAAGTCAATTTATTAAACTGCTCTTACCTCTTACAATATCTGAAACAAATCCGATCTATATAATTGATTAGATAAAATAGTAGCCTATAAAATAATGAATAATTAAGAGTTCTTTTTAGTATAGGCACTATCCTTTTATCCTGCACTATCCTTTTTTATATGAATTTTAACAGAATGAAAAAACAAACCTATTTAAAACTATAAAGTAACAGAATTAAAAAAAATAAAGTAATGGTAATGTCTTTCGATTAAACACAAAATAATATAGAACTTCATTTTATTCAATATAAGCACAAATTTAAGTTTTTTATACTTTTAATATACTAATAGCAATATTGTTTCTATATTTTGATATATGTAGCAGCTGCAAATAGCCTTACATAGCAGTTAAAATATAAACTAAATTTATTTAAAAGAAATAATTAATGAAAGTTACCTCGCTTTTTTCCTTAAATCAATTTTTCTTTGACTTTTTGTCGACATAATAAATTTATGATGTTACAAAAGTTATAACTTAAGATAATGAAATTTCATAAACGAAAAAAGACTGAACATTCAAGTAAAATCCGTTGTTTTGTAAATCCTGGGCACGAATACAGTAATTTAAAAAGGGACGTCCTGGGGACGCCGTTTTTATATTATTTAATTAAGAAATGAAAGGACGTCCTTAGGACATTACATGTACGTACCGGTACGGACTGACTCAAATGTAACCTACATAGGACGTCCTGCGGATGACGCATGCCCACTGGGTATACTTTATATGACCTCTCTATCTTACATAATCGTCAAATAGTACCCCTAGAAATTTTAGTGATACTTCTCTTTTTATTTTCCCTTTTGTTAAATTCGGCAAAGATAACTTAAAAAGTGTTTATTAATTGTTAAGTTAAGTATTAAGTTAAATAGAGGTTGCATTTATGGCTACAGTTATGACTACATTAATAATATATTATACATTTTATATTCAATGATATTAGGATTTTTCTTTGTCACTTCAACCTATATATGTATATATGCATATATGATGTCCTCTTTTAGACAAGGTGCAAAAACGCATTGTAAACATAGTTGAACCTGCTCTTGCAGCCAACCTCCAACCATTATCACACTGTTGTAATCTGCTTCTCTTTCTCTTTTCTACAAATACTATAATGGGCACTGCTCTAAAGAGCTAGCGCCTCTTGTGCCATCTACTAAAATTCATTCTTGTGTTACTCGTCATTTAATTAAGTCTCATTCTTTTTCTGTAACTGTTCCTAAGCGCTTCAAAAACACTTATTCGTTTAGTTTTTTTCTTCGAACACCAGTTCTTTGGAATTTGCTTCCTTTATCTTGCTTTCCTGATTCATATAATTTACAATCCTTTAAGTCATCCGTCAATCATTACCTTGCTCTACAATCCTCATTTTTTCTCTTTCAGTAACTTGCAATTTTAATTAGTGGCTGCTTGCAGCCTTGTTGGAAGCGAAGATATTTAATATATATATATATATATATATATATATATATATATATATATATATATATATATATATATATATGTAAATTATGTTAGTGTATTTTACAAATAGAGTGCTCAATGTTCTTAAAGAACAGAGCAATAATTAATTAGTAAAAAACACTTATCTAACTTTTATGCTGTCAAAAAATATTTGGGATTTAAAAGAAAAAAATAAAAATTTTAATTTAAAATGGTCTATTCTAAAATCTGCCCCTGCCTTTAATAACATTTCCTAAAAATGTATGCTATGTTTGCAAGAAAAATTTGAAATAATTACTCATTTAAATCAAGAAAATTTATTAAATAAAAAATCTGAATTAATTTCTAAATGTAGGCACAAAAATAAATACATCTTAAAAAATTATAAAAACTAATGACCAAATTAAACAATCCCCATTCCAAAGAAAATCATTGCATAATTACTTTCTGTAACTTCCCGTTAACAAAAAAATACAGTAATTAAAAAATTTTTGTAATAATTTATAACTTCCTGTAAAATAATTTTTTATATAAATTGAATTTTTTTGAGATTTAGTAACCCTTCCTAATGATCCAGCGATGGTAAAACTTCAAGTCGAAGATAAAAGTTAGATAAGTGTTTTTTACTAATTTTATATATATATATATATATATATATATATATATATATATATATATATATATATATATATATATATATATATATATATTAGGGTGTCCCAAAAAACAACATTTTTGAAAAATATATGCAGAGACCCCCTTAATGTGTTCTATCTAATACAAAAACACTATATTTAAAATTTTTTTGAATAAAAAATATTTTAAGGGGTCCCTCAAGACCCTCGAATATTTAATGGGTTCCTAATATTTTCAAAAAAAAAAGTTTTTTAAAAGTATGTCAACCTGGTACTCAAATGAAGCAAAATTATATAAAAATTTCAAAAATAATATTTAATTTGGAAAAATTTTAACTTATTTATCAAAATTGTCATAAAAATACATTAAAAATGCATTTTTTTGTTTTTTGTTAAAAAACAGAATTTTTCATGTAATAAAACCAAAAATAGCAATTCTATATTTGAAATCTATATTATTTTTGAAATTTTTATATAATTTCGCTTCATTTGAGTACCAGGTTGACATATTTTTGAAATATTTTTTTTTTGAAAATATTAGGGACCCATTAAATATTCGAGGGTCTTGAGGGACCCCTTTAAATATTTTTATTCAAAAAAATTTTAAATCTAGTGTTTTTGTATTAGATAGAACACATTAAGGGGTCTCCGCATATATTTTTCAAAAATGTTGTTTTTTGGGACACCCTAATATATATATATATATATATATATATATATATATATATATATATATATATATATATATATATATATATATATATATATATATATATATATATATATATATATATTATAGTCTATATATATGACAGCAATTATATATATATACTATAATATATATATAACAGCAAAAAAAAACTATATTAGTATATATTTGTATATAGTATATTAACCCACATTTGCTGGCATCCAACTTTCTTTAATAATTCCAGTAATAATATATGTAATCAACTGAATATCAATGATAGATACATTAGTATTTTCATTTAAAGCGATTGACAAATTTGCAGCTATCCCATCAGCATTATTACTTGTTATGGTCTATATTAAGAAAAAAAAATTTAATTAATTATGCAACTTTTTTAAATACAAACATACTTTTGTTTTAGCTTTCTGATTGCATAAATTTTGCAATTCAAACCTAAAGGCTATCAAAAAACAAATAAAATTTGATTTTCGAAAAGGTTCAATTAATATTTATCTTTTCGTATTTGAAGCTGTAGTATCAAACACAATACCAAAAACATCCATTTTTAAATTATAAGATATCAGAACTTTAAACAGCCATTCTCTGCTGTAACTAATAAAAGTGTTAATCATGCAATTTTTTTAACATAACTCACATTTATGGCTGGTATGTCCATTTTAAGTTTTTTTTTTTTTTTTATTGTTAGTTCGTAAATAATTTTACTGTCAAGGTTCAGTACCCTTGGGATTCATTCTATATTATACTCTTCCCTTACTACTTTATCCATCCCTATTATCCCAATCATTTGTTTATCCCAATCATTTGTTTATCCCAATCATTTGTTTATCCCAATCATTTGTTTATCCCAATCCTTTGTTTATCCCAATCTTTTGTTTATCCCAATCTCTTGCTTATCCCAATCTTTTGTTTATCCTAATCTTTTGTTTATTTAATTTAGACAAAAAGATAAAAAGATTTTTTTTTTACCGCTTAAGAAAATTTTTTTTTTCTGGTTTATGGCAATGAAAATTTTTTTTTTTATAAATAAGAGTGTCTCAAAGTTGGCTATTAAAAATTTGTGGCTCATAACCTCCTGTTTAAGAAGCAATCCCTCTATTACTAGACCACTACCACTTAAAACACTGAATGCAATAAAAGCATGCCGACTTTGTTTGAACTAATCTGGAAAGAAAAAAAAGTAATGAAAAAGTGTAAGGAAAACTTCAAAACTCTAAACTTATACAACTAGTCTAATTCTGAACTTGATTTGCATAAAAAAGAAAAAAAAAATTAATCACATGACAATTTAAAATAAAGTTTTTAGCTTGCAATAACAAATCAACAGTTGCGGATATAGATTAAAGATATAAGAAAAGAAATAACAACAGATTTACCTCAAGAGGCCTCAAATAACACCTAAGAGATAAGGTAAATTTTTAATTTTTGCTGTGAAAAATGATTCATGCAAAAATGAAACAATTTCATAATGTGAGATGTAGTGTTAACACAACCAAGCATTCTTTTAGGTCTCCAAATCTATTTGGAAGATATCCTGGAAATAAACCTTTTATTTCTACAAAGTAACCTTTTATTTCTATCAAAAAACACGCTTGAGATTTGCTAATGAACATTTAAATTGGCCAAGAGAACAATTTTAAAAAATACTTTATAGTGACGAATCAAAGTTTATGTTATTTGGATCTTGCTATATAGTATTAGATATGTTTGTTGACTAAAAGTACATAAAAGTACCAGCTATTAACAGTAAAACACAGAGTTAGAAACACAATGATTTGGGGCTTTAATAGAGAGTATGATAACCCAATCCAAGTTTGTGGAGTCAATGCCTGGTTGTTGTCAAGCAGTAATTGATGTTCAGGGATTGTAGATTAGATTGCTTAGATTAAGTTAAAACTCATTAGTTTTTACTTTTAAAATTAATTTTTTGACATTCCTGTGATGATCTAAAAAAAGTTTGACTTTTCATTCAAAAGTTATGACAATTTATATTCTCATTCAGTTACTTTAGCATGCTAGTGTATACAAAATGCCCACTTTTTTCAGAAATATATTTTTCAATATATAAAAAAAAAGGGAAAAAGACATTCCTATTATTCCAAAATAAATATCTTTTATGCATATGTAATATCCAAATCCAAAATCATGCATATACTAAATACCATATATATTTTTTTTAGTATGACACCATCAAAGATATTTCATTTTGATTCTATGCATAGGTTTTTGCTTTTACTTCTTTGATACTGGCCATGCAACTCTTCCTGTAATCTCCTAAAAGGGTACAGCTTTAAAACTCAGTTTAATGGTTTTGAAAGTGGCTACTGTTAATGTTTCACAAACTCTGTAGTAGTTTTCAGAAAAACTGATTCCATCAGCAGATGTAAATTTTAGAGTATTAATAGTGCCAAGTTGTCTAGGCCACATAATGAGCCCTGAGTTTCAACTTCAGGTTAATTAGCAGGAATGAGATAACTACAAAGTTCATTGCTTGGGATGCCATGCTCTATCTATGATTGAATCAATGATTGATGCTCCATTTATGATTGAGTCTTATATTTATATGTATTATAAATTATGTGTATAGTATGATTGATGCCTTATCTCCTCTTATATATTATATGTATAGTATGATTGATGCCAATCTATAATTAATTTTTAAAATACTAACATCACAACCACTTAGCTGTTTTAATATAAATTCTACAAATATTTGTTGTTTACAAATAAACATTCCATCAGTTGAACCTTACCTCTTGCAAAAGCCACTAGTTCTTTGTTAGACTAACTTGAATTTGACAAATTCTTCTATGGATCTAAGTAATGAAGACTATAATTTACTTTTATTCTATAAAATTGTATTATTTAATTAGTTCACAAAGATTGACTTACAGATAGTGATTTACAGGAATTTTTCTTTTTTTAAATTAATTAACAAAAAAAAATTAATAAAAAGAAGCAAAAATAACACTTATTTCAAGTACTTTATTGGAAAATCAGAGAACTACACATAGATTTAAGAAATTAAAATTAAAAAGATTAAATTTGAAAAATATTTAAATTTATTTGAAATACTCTTTAATTAAAAACATTTCATAGATTAACCTTTATGAAATTGATCGAATACAGCACAACCTGGAACTACTTAAACTGATGTGTTAGTAAGAAACAACTTTTATATAAACTATTCTTATTTATTATACTATGTGGTAGTGGTGTAGTAGTAGAGCGCTTGCTTCATTACCAAGACGTTCTGAGTTCATATGAATATATATATATATATATATTTTAATTGTAAAATAATTCAAATGCATTTACATTATTATATTTTTTTATCTTTAACTCATTAATAGCAATCATTTTAAAGTTATTAAGTACGCTTTTATCAAAATTATTTATACTTAACAGATATAACTAACCTTGTTTAAATCAATAAGGTACTGAGAAAATTCAGTTTCTGCAGGGCAGTCAAAAACCTCATAATACATCCACATAGCTATGTCTGAATAAGTTTCTTGAGTATACCAGGAAAAATATGAAGGCATAACCATACAGTTAGCATTAACAATTTTGGATTTATCATAGCTGCAACTTAAGTTATAACTACCATCAGGTAAGCTGAAATTAAATCTTTCCAATCCAGAAAAATATTCTATCATTAAAGCATCAATTGGATCATATATTTTCGAAAAACAACAATCTAAACATGAAGAAAAACTTTACTCATAAAAATACATACTTGCTTTTACTTTTACTTGTGTTAAGTTTTTTTTTTTATTTTTTTTACCTTAATTTAAATCTTTTTTTTTTTTGCTTCAATTATTCAAATAAATAAGTTAAAAACTTATGTTAATTATGTATATTTTTCTCCCACCTTTATGTTTTCCCGGCTAATACAACCTACAACTTTTTAAGTCTTCTGTCAATAATAATTCTGTTAATAATATTTAAATAAATAACATTTATTTTATTAAAACAATGTTCATAGGTAATTATAACTATTTTTTAATTTTTGTTATCTTCAATTAAAATTATTTTTTTGATTTATGCAACATTGCTAATATATTTTTATCAATTGCAACTATTTATACATTTTAGTCAAGTTGTTTTAGGTTAAAATAAATATATCTATGATTTCGTAAAAAAACATGTCTTGAAATTACAGGTGACTAAATCTAGATAAAGATATAGTACACCTTTCTAGATAAAAAAGTATTCTTGTGAACTACATTTTCATTTTTATTAAGATTTCATTGTGTTAAAAAAAAAATATTTGTAAAAAAAGCGCTTGATAACTTTAGTTTTCTCACTTGCTTTAAGTATATGAAAAAACTTTAGTCATTCATGCCGACATTTTTCTAAAATTAGAAAAGTAAGTTTTTTCAATAGTTTTCAATAATTATTTTGGATAGTTTTTAATAATTTGGAATCAATAGTTTGGATAGTTTTTCTTCCATAGTTTGGATCTATTTGGATTTGAGTTCAGCAGTCTCATCTTGTGATCTTGGTGTTGATGGTTATCTTCCTCTAATTCGTAAAGACTCCAATAGTCACATGCTTGGCCTGGGCATTTACATTCGTAAGAATTCACCCATTTGTTGTGAAACTAGGTTTGAATCCACAGACTATTCTTTTATGTGCTTTCATTTAGCACCACTTCACACTATCACCTTTATCTATCCGCCTTTCACTCTATTGCCTTTCTCTTTGTTCTATATCGCTCTCCTTCATCTCAAGACTGCACACTTTTGACGTTATTTCTGATCATATTGACCAAGCCCTCTCTCTTATCCATCAGCTAATAGTTGTTGTTGGTGACTTTAATGCTCATCACTCTGAATGGCTTGGCTCTCCCACAACTTTTGCCTTTCTCAATCCCTAACTCAAATAGTCAACTTTCCAACTCGCTTTCCAGACAACCCGAA
The DNA here is from genome assembly GCF_038396675.1 of Hydra vulgaris. Classification (NCBI taxonomy): domain Eukaryota; kingdom Metazoa; phylum Cnidaria; class Hydrozoa; order Anthoathecata; family Hydridae; genus Hydra; species Hydra vulgaris. The sequence goes on from NC_088929.1 coordinate 44,698,109, forward strand.
TCATTTACCTTCTCTACTCGACTTATGTCTTGTTTCTGATCCTAGTCAGTGCTCAGTTTCTCCACATTCACCCTTAGGTGCTTCTGATCACAGTTTGATCTCTCTAAAACTATTATCTCATTCTTCTTCATCACCTGAATCCCCCTATTATCAAACCTCTTACAACTCAGTAAAGCTGACTGGGATTCTTTCCGTGATTTTCTTTGTGATGGCCCTTGGGTAGAAATCTTTTGTCTTCCTGTCGACAAATGTGCTTCTTACATAACTTCGTGGAATCAGGCCGGCATGGAATCTTTTATTCCCTCTCGACGATTCCAGGTCAAGCCTCACTCTCCTCCATGGTTTTCTTCACACTGTGCTGCTGCGATTGCCAATCGAAACCAATACTTCCATATTTATCAGCAAAATAAATCTCCAGAAAACAGGTGTGTGTTTATTACTGCTAGAAACAATTGTAAAAAGGTTTTGTCTAACGCCAAAACCCGCTATTCTCAGGTCATGAAATCTCGTATCTCATCTCAAAAACTAGGCTCTCGTGACTTCTGGAGAATCTTTAATAATATCAATAATAAGGGTAAATCTATAATTCCACCTCTCTTGAATGGTTCAGACTTTGTCACCTCACCTAAAGACAAAGCTGAATTGTTTGCTAAAAACTTTTCATCAATATCATCTCTTGATTCCACTAGTTGCGTTCTACCTGATATTGCCAACAAACAGGTTGATCCATTGCTTGACATTCATATCACTCCAGCATCTGTATCTAAAGTGATTTCCTGCCTAGACTCTTCTACAGCTTGTGGCCCGGACAACATACCTGTTATTGTCTTGCAGAAGTGTTCTCCAGAGCTGTCGTCTATACTCTCAAAACTATTCAACAAGTGCTTATCAGAATCTTGTTTTCCAGCCCGCTGGAAAGCGGCATCTGTTATCCCTATCTTCAAAAATTCTGGAGAGCGATCTGATTTGTCTAACTACCATCCCATAAGTCTTCTTCCTATCATAAGCAAGGTTTTTGAATCTTTATTTAACAAACACATAATTTCTCATCTTGAATCTAATCACTTACTTTCTGATCATCAATATGGATTTCGATCTTCTCGTTCTACAGCTGATTTGTTAACAGTAATAACTGACAGGTTTTATCGTGCATTAGATAAAGGTGGAGAGGTTAAGGCCATCGCTCTTGACATTTCAAAAGCGTTTGATAAAGTTTGGCATGCTGGTCTTCTCCATAAGCTTTCTTCTTATGGTGTATCCGGCAACATCTTTAAGATCATTGAATCCTTCCTTTCCAATCATAGCATAAAAGTTGTCCTCTATGGTCAACACTCTTCTTCTTATTCTGTAACTTCAGGGGTTCCTCAAGGTTCTATCCTTGGCCCTATACTCTTTTTAATTTACATTAACAATCTTCCAGATATTCTCTCATCTAAGGTGGCATTGTTTGCTGATGACACTACCATTTATTCTTGTCGTGATAAAAAACTAACACCCTCTGATTGCTTGGAGGGGGCATTTGAGCTTGAAAAGGATCTTACTTCTGCTACAACATGGGGCTCTCAGTGGCTGGTGAACTTTATTTCAGATAAAACTCAATTTTTTTCAGCCAATCGTTATCGCAATAATTTAGATCTTCCTATATTTATGAACGGTGATGTACTCGATGAGTCACCTACTCTTCATCTTCTAGGATTAACTCTTACTTCCAATCTTTCTTGGAAACCATATATCAAATCAGTTGCAAAATTAGCATCTGCTAAGGTTGCAACGGATTCTATTCTCTATCTCTATAAATCTCAAATCCGGCCTTGAAAGGAATATTGTTGCCATATCTGGGGCGGATCTTCTAATGATGCCCTTTCTCTTTTAGACAAGGTGCAAAAACGCATTGTAAACATAGTTGGACCTGCTCTTGCAGCCAACCTCCAACCATTATCACATCGTCGTAATTTTGATTCTCTTTTCTCTTTTCTACAAATACTATAATGGGCACTGCTCTAAAGAGCTAGCGTCTTTTGTGCCATCTACTATAATTCATTCTCGTGTTACTCGTCATTTAATTAAGTGTCATCCTTTTTTTGTGACTGTTCCTAAGTGCTTCAAAAACGCTTATTCATCTAGTTTTTTTCCTCGAACATCAGGTCTTTGGAATTCGCTTCCTTCATCTTGCTTTCCTGACTCATATAATTTGCAATCTTTTAAGTCGTCTGTCAATCGTTATCTTGCTCTACAATCTTCATCTTTTCTCTTTCAGTAACTTCCAACTTTAATTAGTGGCTGCTTGCAGCCTTGTTAGAAGCGAAGATGTTAAAAAAAAAAAAAAAAAAAAATTTTCTCATTCTTATACAATTATTATTTCTATTTCTAACTATATTTAATTCATCTTTGTTACCAAAATGCTTTAATGTCACCAGAACGCTTTATAACCAGAACGCTTTGTTACCAGAACGCTTTTTTCTCTTGAGAACAAACATCTTTTTATCTCCAAGTTACTAACAAAAAGAAGTCTAATGCTAACTTAAGTCACACAGTTTTTGACAATTTTGGACAATGTTTCCTAGTAGGGCAAATAGGATTCCATTGCCGTTCTAAAAATAGATTTAAACTTTTTGCAAAGCTTTCTGGTATAGAAATGTAGCAAAACCATACAAAATGCTAAGAAACTTATTACAAATTCTGAAGAAAATGTGTATAAAAGTGTGATAAAACAATGTTATTAGGATCTATTCTTATCAGATTCATGCTTCTATAAACGCTTGCCAGCTGGTGTAATTAAAAAAAAATAGGGAGAACTAAAGACCTAATTTTACATGTAATAACTAATTTTATTTGGTTGTAACCATTAAAAAGAAATTTATATACATATTAACTAAATATACTTTTAATGTTTTTATTTTAAAAATACAGAAATAAAAAACATTGTCAAATGTACATCATTAGTAGATTAATTTAAATGAGAAAAAAATTTAGATTCATAACCTTATTTTTTTATTTAATGTTTCTAATATTTTAATGTTTCTAACTATTTTATTAAATTTTCATTACAATAGTAAACAAGTTTTGACTTACTAAATTAATTTTAATGAATAATAAAGAGATGTTATTTTATTGATCACTGGCTAACAATTGGTTAAGACAACTATTAATATAAAATATCAATATTTTATAAATTTATTTAGCTTCACTTTCTGCATTTCATTATTTTATTACTTTGTACATTATACGTGGTATAGTGGTAAGTGTTATTGGTAATTCAGGAGGTGATGTTTCTAATTTTGTGCTATCTTTTTCAATTTTATTTAGAGTTGTGGAAAAAGTTGTAAATAAAGAAAGAGAAATGATTATAAAATATACTGATCATTTGCACTCAAAATTTAGCCTAATAAACTCGTTCAATTAATGGACAAATCAATTTATTGTCCTGATGTAATAAATTAGGGGAGATAAGAAATATAGGGGAGGGGAGAAAGGCGGGTATTAATAAAGAGGAAGATAGGAATTTTTGTTTTTATTTCTATAAGTGAGATTATTATTTCTAATTATTAAGACTTAAACCAGTCTCAAAAGCTAAAAAATTATAATTAAAAATAATTTTTTAAATTAGTTTATAGATACAGTTTCTTCGTTCATAAACATTAAGTAAGGGATGCGAATCCCAAAAAGACTCTTGCATTACATCTCTATTTTTCTTGGTCTTGGGTGTCCAGAAGCTCTAAACATGTTGGTTGACTTATGATCTGCAAACAAAAAAAAAATATAAGATTTAATGAATTAGTACTTACTGTTTTTAAGCCCAGAGTGCTTGCCACCATTATACTTAAAGACTCCGGGTTCAAATTCTGAAGGTTTTAATTATTTTCACATCAGTCGTTCAAAAGCTTTTTATATTTTTAGAGCTCCTGGATACTAAAAACTAGAAAAAGTAATCTTTTTGTGACTTTTAAACCAGAATCTTTTTTACTACCCCACATCCCTGAGTAAAATTTAATAAACGAGGGAAGGGGGTTTAAATAGCTCAGGATGGGTGGAAAATTTTAAAAAAATTATTAAACATCAAATTTTGTGTATTAAGCATTTAGGAGCACCACCTTTTTTTTCCTTTTTTATTCCTATGAAAAAACATCAAATTTATGTAAATTTGATGTTTTTTTTTTCTCTCTTTAAGAAAAGACCTCTCTCTAATTATTTGTAACAACTCTATTTTAACTATTCAGAACAACATCTGGAAAAAAAACAAAACAAACTGCATCTGGTATGGCCACAATTGCAGTATAGTTATTTACATAGATTGACTTAAACAAGCATGGGGAAGTCGAGTGTACATATATTTATTTTTACACTCCTATAATTCGATATAAATTTGTATAAATTAACAGTGACTAAATTGAATAATAAACACTGAAGATATTAAATTTTTGATAAATGTTTAAATAACTTCTTAAGCAATAAGTTAGTGTCCAGTTTATATCAACATATTATTTTATGCTAAGGCATACCCAGGAAAAAAAGTTTTATAGAATTTCTATAAACTTTTGAAACCTATGGTCTATAGAAATTCTATAGGATTCTATAGAATTTCTATAGAATCTCTGTTAATTTCTATAAAAATTCCAATAGTACTTTTTTTTCTACTTTTTTTTTCTACTTTTTTTTCTATTTTATAGAAAAAAAACTTTTATAGCAATTTCTATAGAAATTAATAGACATTCTATAGAAATTTTAAAGCATTTCTATATAATTTATATAGGCCATATGTTCCAAAAGTTTATAGAAATTCTATAGAACTTTTTTTTCTGGGTATTAACTATTATTGTTGTTCAAATAATTATTCTATAATTATTTTTATTTAATAATTATAGTATTTATTTTTTCATTGATGATATATCAGCTATTTCATTGACTGATAAAGCTATATTCAAATCAAAGTCTGCATAAATCTGCTAAAACTCAAGTCAATTTATAAAGTCAATCCAATTAAGTTAAATTGGAATAGCTGTAGTCGAGTGTACATACATCATCAGGACCTTTGTGATTTAGGCTAGGCACTTTTTTAGTCAATAGTTTTTTTTAGAATTGATACTTGAAAAAAACTCCCTGCTGTTACAAATCATCACAAAATTGCTACCCTCACCCCCTATTCTTGCTAAACCTCATACTTTATCTCAAATTTATTTTTTAATAACTTAAAAGGTCTCTCATAGTGTCATCAAGAAAGACAAATATAATATATCTGACACAAGTCATAAGAAAGTCACACTTGTGTCATACTACCCTTTCATAAGATAGTCACACTTGTATGACATTTCCCAGTCATAAGAAAGTCACCCTTGTGCTATATTTCACAGTCATAAGATAGTACACTTGTAAGCTATTTAACAAGTGCCTCATTGAATTATATTTTTTTGCCAGCTGGAAAATGGAACATGTGGCTCCCTTTTTAAAAAACTCTGAAGGTTGCCTTAACCCTATAAATATCAGGCAAATCAGCCTTCTTAGTACTACTGGCAAGGTCTTTGAGTCTATAATTATCAAACTTCTATCTTATCTTTTGTCCAACTAAATACTCTCTGACAATTAAATCTGATTTCAACCCACTTGTTGTACTCTTGATTTATTAACCATATTAACAGAAAATTTGTATTAAATATTTGACAGAAGTAGTAAGACAAAAGAGTAAAGTGATATTTCTTTTGACATATCAAAGGCTTTCAATCAAGTATTGTTGAAAGACACCTTGTTTATGAAAAAAAATCGAAACAATATGCAGGTTGTTAAGGAGATACTTGTAATCTATATTATGTGAGATTTTCTCAGATTTTATTGATTGACTAATTAATTAAATGCTAAAATTTATTTGTTTTTTTAAATTCTAGAATCAAATATTTTTAACTGTGTTTTCATTTAGTTATTATATTTTTATATTTAAATTACATGTCAAATATAAAAAATTCTTACCACTATGTGCTATAAATAAAAGAGAAATATTGCAGTTAAGTATTTGATCCAGATTTGCTAAAGAGTTTTCTATTTGCTTGCAACTTTGATAAAGATCTTTCTTTTCTACTGTATACCAAATACGATAAGATGCCAAAAAATAATAGTTCCTGATAAATAAATATTTTACTTACTTACAATATATATTTATACTTTACATTACTATGCAATAATATATAATTATATATATTATATGAAAATGTAAGTTGAGTTTTTTTTAAATACAATTTTGTTTTCAATTATATTTTAAGTTAATGCATTTTTAAATATAGTTTTTTATTAAAAATTTCAAAATAAAAAATTAACTTTAAAATTTTAAAAATGCCTCAAAAAATTTGTTAAAAAACAATGACAAATATATAAATGTTTAAACATTTAACCCGAATTTAAAGAACCATCATCATATCTAAGAAAAAGTTTTTATTTAACTTGTTTACAGTAAAAATGATTTATATACTAATTTAAAAATTTTAAAAAATGTTCATCAAAAAAAATAATAAACTTACACAAACAAATCCTTATTATTTAAGAGAAAAGGAGTGAATCTTTTAAACCATTGTTCAAACTAAATGATATATATATATATATATATATATATATATATATATATATATATATATATACATGTATATGTATATATATATACATATACATATATGTATATGTATATATGTATATACATATATGTATATGTATATATATATACATGTATATGTATATATATATACATATACATACATGTATTTATATATTATATATATATATATATATAAATATATATATATTCATATGTATATATATATATATACATATATATATATATATATATATATATATATATATATATATATATATATATATATATATATATATATATATATATATATATATATATATTAAATATATATATATATTTGGATATAGATATAGATATCAGTCTTCCCCATTTAGCCAGCGCTTTCACGTTTAAGTCTTTTTCACGCTTACCCACTTGCCCGCAAAAACTTTTTAATGGTAATTTTTAAATTTCAATTTTATGGTTCTAAGGCAAGCTGGAAGTCAGGTTTTCCTGAACTCTGTGATAGCTCTCAAACTATACTTTCCTATATTGATGGACATTACATAATATGAAGTCTACATAAGTCAGATATTTGCATACTTTTGTTCATTCTATTCACATGCATTCTATTATTTTTGCATTTTGTGGTGAAAATGTTATCAGCAATTTTTAAACACTGCATCATTTAAAAAATAATATATAAAGAGTTGAAAAATTCATGTTACTGCAACAAATTTACATTAAAAATTAAATACTTTGGTTACTTTTTAAATAACAACTTCTAAGTGTTCAAAATGTAAACTATTACTTTCCTATATTGACGAGGAAGGTCAATTGAGACACTATCAATAATTTTAAAAGAAAATTATCAAGTTTCTCAGGATAGCCTGTGTTTCATTGTTAGTAATCTTTAAAGGCACATTATTCCGTCATTTAATAAACGATGGACCAAGGAGTCATGAACGTAGAAGCTTTTTTATCTAACAACAGTAATTGGTTAGATTCTGAATATAGTATATTTTTTACAGAAATCGAAAAACGCAATAAAAGACCCCATGCCATCAACATCATTTTAAATATGTGGAAGAACGTGCATGTCTTATGGAGATTTGTCAGACTAGTAAAAAAAGAAAAAATTCCACATTAGTTAAGGAAATTGGATTCAAGCACATCTTTAATGCATATCTTTAGGCATTACATTCAATGGGAGAAAAAAAAAGAAGAAAGAAACAGAAGCAAAGCCTGTGGAAGCAATAAGGATTGCAAAAATAGAAAAAAAGATCTCTGTTGCGAGTTTTATGGAAAGCATTTTTGTTGGTTTAGATTCAACTAAAGCGCAATATTTATACTTGTTAAAGTTGACAGAATAAAATGTTACTTATTCCCACTATATACAAATTGCAAGAAATTAAACAGACCTGCTATCCACTATTGTCTGCAAAAGAAATTACGAACACACATACAAAAGTTATAGAACTGCAAAATTTATTGGATCACACTGTAGATAGAATTTTGACTAAAAATTCCATGTACAATAATAAATTTTAACATTTAATTTTGTATAGTAAATGGGGTTGTGAGAGCTCCTCTGGCTAAAGCATGTAAAAGCAGAAACTTCCAGAGGAATCTGAACTTATTTCTGATGCAAATTTATTTATTAGTTCTTTGGTACCGATCAGATTAGTTGATGAGGTAACTGGCTCAGTTGTTAGGCAAAATTTGGCTTCTTAGTCTGGACATTTTTGTCGACCTATATGCATAGAATTATGCAAAGAGACTTCTGAGAAAACAGGAGTCAACAAACAAGGTTGTTGTAGATGAAATAAAAAGCCAAATATACTCTTTACGGCCATCTATAATTTACCAAAGTTGTAAAGGAAGACAAATGAAACATGAACTTTTTTTAATAATGATAGATGGAAAAGTGGCTCAGGTATTAACTAATATGCCTTCTGCGTAAACTGAAAATGAAAGTTTGTATCTGTAGGAACATATTTCCTACAACATATTTACCAATAGAACATATTCACCATATATACCAATAGAACATATTTCTTACAACCTATCTTTCTAAACATGGTCAGCTAAAAGTGAAGAAAAAAACAAAATTTTACAATGGAACCTAATCTTCTAAAATCACAGGAGTAAATAAAAACTTGATTAAAGAACTTTACATAATTCTAAAATCTTTTTCCTCAGGTGTTATGATAAATGCTGAAAACTTTGGTGCAAATGCTACAGAAATTGTCCACATTTACATGAGTAACTATAGCTGGTACTATAAGCTGTCTTCAGTACACAAAATTTTACTTCAGAAAATATCATAAAGCTATTTGCAATATTGCTTAATGGTCAACATTCAGAAGATATGCAAAAACCCCGTAATACAGTTTATGAAAAATTTCATACTCGTTTGTACACTTCCAATCCCTACATCACCAGCATTAGAAAACCATACAGCAAAAATTTCATAAAACTTGATGAAGATACTTTGCAGCTTTTGAAAGTCGACCTATATTTTATTCCATAAAAACTCACTGTATAAAAAATGTTAATTAACTATTCTGTATATTTGTATAATAAGCATTTTATAAACTCTTGAAATATTCATGTAAATGTTAAGGTATATGTAAATTAATTAATTACATGCAGCAATTAAAAAATCAAATTAATAAAGCAACTAAACCTAATATAAAGAAAATGTTTGTAAAAAAGTTTAAAAAGTATGTGTTTCTTTTTTGTCTAGAATTTAGCCAAAAGCTTGTATAAATGTTTTATACGAGATTTATCTATTGAATTTTATCTAAATTAAAGTTCACCAGCCACTGTGAGTCCCAAGCTGAAGTGAGATCCTTTTTAAGCTCAGATGCCCCCTCAGATGCAATCAGAGAGTATTGGCTTCTTATCACACAAGAATAAATGGTAGTTTCATCAGCGAACAACGCCACCTTAGAAATTTCTCTCCAGAAATTTTGAAAATAGGGATAACAGATGCCGTTTTGCAGCATGCCGAAAAACAAGACTCTGATAAGCACTTGTTAAATAGTTTTGAAAGTATAGATGACAGCTCCAAAGAATTAAGAGTTGTTAACAAGACCAAGGCCAAAAGTTACAAGGCCAAGGACAAGGCCTAGAGTTTAAAGTTCAAGGCCAAGATTAAGAGTTTCATGGCCGAGGCCTATGCAAACATTTTCAAGACCAAAGACTTAAATTTTTGCCTTACCTTAAGGCCAATTAATTAACAAAACTCTAGCAAGTGCTATGACAATAAAACCACATTTTTTAAAAATAGATCAAGGTTATGTGTAGAATTCAACGAAATTAATAAGAAAATATGTATTCTTTTCAAAGCAAAGGCCAAAACAATCAAGGCCAAGGCCAAAATTTCCAAGGCCAAGACCAAGGCCTAGTCCAAGGCCTCAATTTTTGGCATTAAAGCTAGGCCAAGGTCAAGACCAAGGCCAAAGTCAAGGCCAAGAACTAACAACTCTGCAGAGAACACTTCTGCTAGACTACAAAAGGTATGTTGTCTGGACCACAAGCTGTAGAAGAGTCTAAGTAGGAAATTACTTTTGATACAGAAGCCAGAACGATACGAATGTCAAGCAATGGATCAACCTGTTTGATGGCTATATCAGGTAGAACGCAACTAGTGGAATCAAGAGATGATATTGATGAAAAGTTCTTAGCAAACAATTCAGCTTTGTCTTTAGGTAAGGTGACAAAGTCTGAACCATACAAGAGAGGTGGAATAACAGATTTGCCCTTATTATTGATACTATTTAGGATTCTCCAGAAGTCACAAGAGCCTAATTTTTGTGATGAAACAATTTTATGACCTAATTTTACAATGGTTACTAGCAATAGTAAACAGACGTCTATTTTCTGGAGAATTATTTTGCTGATAAATATGGAAGTAATGGTTTTGATTGGAAATTGTAGCAGCACAATGTGAGGAAAACCATGGAGAAGAGTAAGGCTTGACCTGGAATTGTCGATAGGGAATAAAAGATTCCATGCAGCCTGAATCCACGAAGTTCAGTAAGAAGCACATCTGCAAGACAAAAGCCTTCTACCCAAGGGCCATCACAAAGAAAATCACGGAAAGAGTCCAAGTCAGCTTTAAGGTAGTTGTAAGAAGTACAATAATAGTGGGATTCTGACAATGAAGAATGAGATAATAGTTTTAGAGAGATCAAACTGTGATCAGAAGCACCTAAGGGTGAATCTGAAGAAACTGAGCACTGACTAGGATCAGAAACAAGACATAAGTCAAGTAGAGAAGGTAAATGACTCAGGTTGTCTGGAAAGCGAATTTGAAAGTTAACTATTTGAGTTTGAGAAAGGCAAAAGTTAAGGGCCTTAACGCCAGCAGAGTAACTTACACTAAAGCCAAGCCATTCAGTGTGATGAGCATTAAAGTCAAAAACAGATATTGGCTGATGGATAAAGAGAGAAGACTTAAAGATATTGGCTGATGGATAAAGAGAGAAGGCTTGGTCAATTTATTCAGAAATAACATCAAAAAGAGTGCAGTCTTGAGATAAAGAATAGTGATATAGAAAAAAGAGAATGGCGATAGAGTGCTAAACGAAAGCACATAAAAGAATAGTCTACGGATACAAACCTAGTTTCCCGAAAAATGGGTGAATTCTTACAAATGTAAATGCTCAGGCCAAGCATATGACTATAGGAGTCTTTACAAATTAAAGGAAAATAACCATCAACACTAAAATTTCAAGATGAGACAACTGAAATCAAATTAGTCACACAAAGAGCAAGTAGTTCTGATGATCTTTGCAAGAGATAAGACTCAACAGAAGAAAAGTTACTTCGAAGACCACGAATATTAGTGAATGATAGGTTTATGGAACTTGGTGATGAAGATGGTTTTTTGTGTTTTATAGTTTTTGGTACTTTAGTCATTTTAAACTTTTTGACTCAACATGACTCAAAGCATAGATTGTACTCAGTACACTATTTAAAAGTCCAAGCAATTGCCTCATTACTATTAATAAACCCTAAGCCGTAAAAAAGGGCTCCAAATGTGGCTTCAAAAATGCACACCAAAAGAACAAACAGGGACACCATCCATGCACAACATGGCACTGTTAGTACTCTGCTGTTTTTCACCTATTGATAAAATCAGCCTCTCTGAGAGCTACCACAGAGTTTGGGAAACCTGACTACCAGCTGGTCTTAAAACCATAAAACTTAGTTTTAGAGCTGTACCCTCATTAGGAGATAATAGAATGAGTCACCTAATCATAAAAACAGAGACACAAGCAAAACCCATGCATTGAGTCAAGAAGATCCAGCATTCAACATCCCAAATTGGAAAGAATGTATTAAAAATACATCTGTGCCAGTCAAAAAGATGAAGAAGGGGTGCAAGGCTAACCAACAGATAAGGCATGCATCGGAAAAATCTGCCCAACTTTTGCGGTGTGGTAAAGCTAGTTAACGGTCATTTTTTGAAATTATTTTTTTGTGTGTGTTAGTGTTTGTATAATAGAACATTTTGGCAGAAAAAAATAATTAAAAATATTACTTAGTTTCAAAATGTCAACTGAGCAAACTAAACAAAGATTTTAGATTGTGGACAAACACTTAAAAAATCCAACTTTATCGAATAGAAAGTTGGCGAAAACATTAAAAATATCAAGAACTGTAGATACTGTTCTTAAACGGTTTACAGAACAGAAAACTATTCAGAGAAAACAAGGAAGTGGTCGAAAAAAACGCACAGCAAATCCTAGAGCTCTCGAACGGTTGGAGACTCCATTGGAAGAACATCCTGATTGGTCTGATAGATATCGAGCGAAAAAACTGAAGGTTTCCAATTTTTTTGTACACAAATGGCGACAGAGACTTGGATATCAAAGTTTTAAAGTAGTTAAAATGCCAAATCGAAACAATAAACAAAATTCAACCGCAAAGAGTCGAGCTCGAAAGTTGTATGACAACTTGTTAACAAAACATAATGGATGCATTTTGATGGATGACGAAACTTATGTTAAAATGGATTTTAAACAAATTCCTGGGCAGTGCTACTATGCTTCTAAAATAAGAGGAAATGTGAGTGATAATGACTGATGAATTTTTGAAAAAGTTGATGATTTGGCAGGCACTTTGCTCTTGCGGCAAAAAATCGCCAATTCATGTTTGTTTGGGCACAATGAAATCTTCGGAATACGTGAAATGTTGTCTTTCTCGTATAAAACGACTAATTAAAGCTCATAGAAGTACTTCAGTATTATTTTGGCCTGATTTAGCCACAATACATTACTCAAAAGATGCTCAAAAGTTTTACGATGATAATGGAGTGATGTTGGTTCCGAAAAAGATGAATCCTCCAAACTGCCCCGAATTACATCCTATTGAAAAATATTGGGCCATCATAAAAAAGAAATTGAAATTAAGTGGAAGAACAGTAAAATCAGCTACAGATTTGAAGAAAAAATGGGATTACGCTGCTAAAACTTACAAAAATCACTCTGTCCAGAAACTTATGGGAGGCATCAAAAAGAAAGTCAGAATTTTCTGCAAAACTTAATTTTTTTTTGTTTTTTCCCTATTAATATGTAATCTTTACAGTCTTAATTTTTTAGAAATATATTGATTTAAATACTTTTAAGCTTTCCTACATCCTTTTTTGATCAAGAAAGGTGGGCAGATTTTTCCGATAGCATGCTTTAGAATCTGTTTACTCCTTAAGTCTTTGCCAAGGAGGCCTTCTACAAGACAGTAGGCGGATACATTTAACATCTGCCCAAGATGAATGTTTTTATCAAGACACCATCTCTAGCATTTACTCAACCAAGAGCCACAAGGCAGGGGGTGTTTTAAGTCAGAGTTGGCTTCTCCTAGCTTTGCCTAAAAAAGTGAATCCTACAAGACACATGGACATGACATAGACCATGAAGCAGGTTGTACTGGGTTATATGTTACCAGAAATAGGATAACCTGACCTGACAATATACTACTTTACATTTGTGCAAAATTTCAGCACTTAATCTTTAGTAACAAAAAAGTTATAGATTTTTGATCCAAAACCAACCTTTATTTTCCACAGTGGGCCGAGCCCCTATGGTCCCAAATCGACAAGCTGCCACTGTATATACATACATTATATACATACATATACATATATATATATATACATATATATATATTTATATATATATATAATATATACATATATATATACATATATATATATATATATACATATATATATATATATTATATATATATATATATATATATATATATATATATATATATATATATATATATATATATATGTATGTATATACATATATATACATAAATATGCATATATATATACATATATAAATATGTATATATATATATATAAATACGTAGATATACATATATATATAAATACATAAATATATATATATATATAAATACATATATACATATATGTATATACAAATATATATACATATATGTATATATATGTATATATATGTATTTATGTATATATATATACATATATATTTAAATATATAAATACATATATATATGTATTTATGTATATATGTATACATATATATTTAAATATATAAATACATACATATATATATATATATATATATATATATATATATATATTTATATATATATATATATATATTCATATATGCTTGTATGAGTGTGCGTATGTGTGTGTATGCATAATTTGATATCAAAATTATCTTCAATTTTAACAGGAATTATTGTTATTAGAACACCTTACCTCTTTGGTAAAGTTTTCAAACCATGAAAACAAGTCTTCATTATACTGTGATGATAAGTCAAAATCATTCC
>NC_088929.1:44717500-44735000 GCF_038396675.1 Hydra vulgaris
TTGTTTAGATGAACACTCTGATGTCACACTGAAGTAGCCTGCTGCCGGGCGCTTCAGTACATACATTGACATACAAATAGCCTGACTTGTAGTGGAGTGCTGCTACATCAACTAAGGGTTTAGAATGGGGCAGCAATCTTTTCTTTTATTATGCTTCAATTTTTTTTTATTTTTCTAAAAATGCCAGATGCTATGAAGATAAGAAAAAATAATGAGCAAATGCTCATCAAAACCAGCTATAGAAGATAAATATATATATATATATATATATATATATATATATATATATATATATATATATGTACATGTATATCTGTGTGTGTGTGCGTGGGTGTGTGTTACCCAATCAGTTGTCCTTAACAAAGTTCTAGATCAATAGGATAATCTTTACTTTCTAAGCTGTTGACACATTGAATAACCTTCAAAAACCTTTTAAATGAGTAAAATGTCATTTTGCTTTATCCGCCATTTTAACTCTCCAACATGAATCTCAGCTATCCTACCAGCTCAGTAAGCTCCTATAAGCATAAATCACAATCTATTGAAACCCCATTCAGTTAGCTCTGTTGACCTGCTAATAACTGGTAGCTTTGGTTTCCCCATATAAAACTGCTCTGACAAATTAAAATATGTCATTTTCATCACCTTTTTCTTTTCCTGATTCATCACCCAGGATACATTCTTAGTCATCCTATAGGCAAGCAGGTATGAAGCATTTACCAAACACCTTAGGAATGATTTATTAACAATATTAGTAATATTTTTGAAAAACTCTAAAATGTACTTTATTCTATCCCTCCCCCCTCCCCCTTCCTCCTTAAAAAAAATAATAATAAAGTGATTGATGATATAATTTACCTATCGATAGATGGCTTCAGATTGACAAAAATGAAGTTAGACATTTCCTAGAATATCATCCTACCCAGCATGCCAGCCTTTACATAATCTTACATATAGTGCTTTCCTGTTCCATTTTTTTCTTATCAGTAAGATCCTCTATAAAATGAGAAATGTGTACCTCAAGCATTTTGTTGTGTGTTACTTTATATCAGGCATGTTTATGGGCAGAATACTGAAATTTTAAGTGGTATTTATTTGATGGAACATAAAAACCATTTAATGAAGTTATTGTGTTGCAAAACAAAAATATTTATATAAGCATAGATGATTTTTTTCTCTACTCTACATTTTGCATTTTTTTGAGCACAAATCAATTAATACCAGAATTCTTAAAGTGTTCGCTTGATGTTTGAAAACTATATGATGAAGTTGTTTTTTATTAGTGCAAAATAAAATGTTTTGTAAAAATAAAAATATTTATGTATATAATTTGAATTAAGTTTAATTGTCTTTTTTACAAGACTTACAAAAAAGCGTGCATTTTTGTAAGCTTTAACATATTTCCGAGCCAATCAATACTTTCTGCCTAAACATACCCAAGCCCAATTCTGAAAACCAAAATATTCTTTTAAAAAGTCATAATAACACTATTTAACTTAGGCATCATTATCAACTAAGAAACTTTTTTCTGTTGTTACGACAACTTTGACTAGGATAAAAATGACGTTCTAATTCAGGTATCCTCTGTTAAAAATGACTTGAAGATTTACAATACACACACACACAACAGTTGATCACAAATGAGATGATATTGTAATACCTCCAGAGCATCAATAATTCTAAGCACTTTTAGAAAGGATTTTTAGTGCTATTGCTACTTATTATTTGGATTTTTCATTAATCATTAAATAAAATAACATTTAAATGCAGAGCTTATCTTTGATCAAAAATATTTGTTTAAATATTGCAAAGGAATTGACTATATTGCCATCTTAAAAAGATTTTTTTTTTTTTAAAAAATATATTCTTAAAATATTTTTATATTCTTTTTAATGTAAATTTATTTAAACATAAAAATTTTACTGCTGAAGGTTTAAAAAAGTAACAAATTATTATATTTTTAGTATATTTTTTATTAATGTAAATAAGTTATTAATTTTATTATTTTAAATCATTATGTAATGCATAAATAATTTTAAAATATATGGAAACTCTTATAATTTAAAACACAAAATTATTAGAAAAAACTTTTTTAGATGATTTTTGAATAATCTGCATAATTAAAAAATAAATCTGCAAGCAATTCTTTATCTAAGCATTTTCAAATTTTGAGAGCAAATTTTGTTTTAACTGACTACAACTATTGGAATATTACACAACATGCAGCAGGGAAAATAAGTTAACATAATGCTAACATAAATTTTTTAACCTGGACATGGTTGTGCTTGTTCTGCTACAGACCACTAAACCACACCACCATTATCAATTTGGAAAATAATTATCTGATTGGTTACTGATTTGTTTAATGTTTTTAGTTCACAGAAAAACATGTTTACATTTGATACATATTAAAATGTTTGATTTATTTTACTGATTCAAAGTCATTTTTATAGTAACTTGTTTACAATTCTTGACATACTTTATTTTGTAATATATTTTTTTCTAAGGATTGTTGTGTGTTTATTGCTGTTAAGTCAAAAAAAAAAACTAAAACAAAAAATATTTCGTAACCTTTGATTTATTTTTGTTTTATTTCAACCACAAGTTTATAATTTTTATTGTTTCTAAAAAAATTTATTTTAAAAAGAGAATTTAAAATATAGAAAATATACAAAAATTAGAACTATGGTTATTTTTCCAATCACCATTATACATACTACTACAGTAACCAACAATATCATTAAATGAAATTTATTATAAATTTTTTTTAATAGATACTTTGCAAGTATCTATTGTAATGTAATTTGCAAGTATCTATTTTAATGTAATGGTTTTCAAAAAAGATCAAAAGTAAGAGTTAATCCTAAATAATAAAAAGGCAAATGACTCATCAAGTACATTACCATTCATAAATATAGTAAGATCTAGATTGTTGTATTAATAATTAATTATAATGAGTTTTATCGAGAGGTAAAGTTCACCAGCAACTGAGACCATAATGTTGTAACTGAAGTAAGATCATTTTTAAGCTCAAATGCCCCCTCCAAGCAATCAGAGAGTGTAGGCTTCTTATAAAGACAGGAATAAATAGTAGCATTAAGAGCGTTGTCCATCAAGGACTAATTTGATACTATGATTGGTTAGGAAGGATTAAATAATCTTAAAAATATTACCTGATATACAGAGCTTATAAAAAAGACCAGCATGCCAAACTTTATTAAAGGCTTTAGAAATGTAGAGTACAATAGCCTTAACCTCAACAAATCTATCTAATGCACAATAAATCTATCAGTTATTACCATTAACAAATCAGCAACAGAACTAAAAAATTGAAACCCATAATGACCTCTCCGCCTTTATCTAATGCACAATAAAACCTATTGGTTATTACTGTTAGCAAACCAGCTGTAGAACAAGAAGATCGAAATCCATATTGATGATCAGAAAGGAAGTTAATATATTCAAGATAAGAGATTTTTTTTTTTTAATTAAAGAATAAAAACTCTTGCTTATGGTAGTAAAAAGACTAATGGAACATTAGTTAGATGAGTCAAATTGGTCCAGAATTTTTGATAATAGAGATTACAGATGCCGCTTTCCAGCAGCCTGGACAACAAGAATTCGATAAGCATTTGTTAAATATTTTCAAACGCTTTGATGATAGCTTTGGAGAACACTTCTGCAGGATTATAACAGGTATGTTGTCGCGACCACAAGCTGTAGATAAATCTTAGTAGGAAATCACTTTCGATCAAAATAAAAGGTTAAGTGAGACAAATGTCAAGCATTGGATTAACCTGTTTGTTGGCTATATCAAATAGGATGTGATTATTTGAATCAAGAGATGAGATTGATGAAAAGTTCATTGTAAAAAATTCAGCTTTATCTTCAGGTGAGGTAAAAAATCTGAACCATACAAGAGGGGTGGAATAACAGATTTGCCTTTATTAAAGACACTGTTAAAGATTCTCCAGAAATCTAAGGAACCTTATTTTTTAAACACAATTGGGCCTCCAGTAGTGCAGCAAAACCTTTTACAATGGCTTGTATGAGTAGGATAAATACGTCCTGTTTTCTGAAAAATGTTGATTCAATAACTGCTTTCAAATTTCAAAGTAATTGACTCAACATGTCACAAATTTCATAGATACTGATTTCAAAAATATTACTGGCATTAATAGATTTAATGTGATTAAAAATTTTATTTGTGTAAAAGTGATTTAGTGAGATAAAAAAATAGGCACCATTTATAATGGGACCATTAAGCAATCTATTGTGTGTCAGGAGTTGAAAACATCAATGAAGTTGTGTTCTCATATATATATATCTCATATATAATTTTATTGAATACTTTATTAAAATTTTTGATTTGTTTTCCTTTATACTTTATTACAGTTGCAAAGATTTTTGGCATACAATCAGAATTTACAGTGCTTTAAGTTGTATTGTATTTCATTTCACTTACAATGTGACAAAGTTTATATATAGAAGATAGTGGCTCTTGTTGCACATTTCTCCTAAGTTCTTCCCAAAGTAACTCAATTAGGGTCTGGTGATTGTGGTCGACATTCCATTATTTTCATTATTTTATGGTTTCTGAATAGAAGATCTAAATCATTACCATTCATATAAACAAACCGATTTGAAAATAATTTTTAACTAGATGGCAGTATTTCATATTTTAAAAGTGTCTAGAACATATTTATGTTACCTTCCTCAAACTTATACACATTTGTCAACATTTTCTTTACTAAAACATTCCCAAGCAGTGACAGATCAACCCCTACTATTTACTGTTGCGGTCAAAGATCTCTGCTACTGGCACAAAAAAATTTGTGTGAGGCAATTGAACAAATAAATTTGAATTTGAATCCTGTTCTTTGAAGATCTTACACACACACACACACACACACACCCCCAATTAGGTGGGGAGTCCAAAGCCTCCACATTTATGATTCTTAGGCCAGCTGTAGTCAGGTTTCTTGAACTCTATGGTAGCTCTCAGAGAGGCTGAGTTCATCAAAAGCTGTAGAATATCATAGTACTAACAGTGCTATGTCACGAATGTCCCTGTTTGTACTTTTGGTGTGCATTGTCAAAGCTGAATTCCCACACAAATGTGGTAGTGGTGAAGTGGTAGAGCACTCACTTTATATGCAAGAGGTTCCAGGTTCAATCCGCACTCAACTTGTTTCTCTGCAAAGCGGCTTTGTTTGTCAAGGTTTATAATTAATATAAAAAAAAAATTTAAGCCCTGTATTACGGCTAAGGGTTTATTAACATTAATGAGGCAATTGCTTGGATAAATGAATTAGTATACTGAGTGTATCTGTGCATTGAGTCAAGTTCATTAAAAAAACTCAAAAATGACTAAAGAATCAAAAACTATAAAACACAAAAACCTATCATTCAATCTATCTAAATCTATCATTCAATAATATTTGTTGCATTAAAGTAACATTTCTTCTGCTGAATCTTATCGCCTGCAAAGTTAACCAGACCTACTAGCTCTTTCTGAGCAATAATTCTAAAGCCTTTGATAAAGTTTAGCATGCTGGTCTTCTCCATAACCTTATTGTGTTTAAGGTAATATCTTTAAGAATATTGAATACTTCCTTACTACTTGTAGTGTAAAGGTTGTCCTCAAAAGACAGCATTCTACTTTATATCCTATAATTTCAGGAGTTCCCCAAGGTTCTATCCTTGGCCTTTTACTCTTTTCAATTTCATTAACAATCTTCCAGAAATTCTCACATCTAAGAAAAAATTATTTGCTGATGATACTAACATTTATTCTTGTCTTGATAAGAAGCCAATATTCTCTTATTGCTTGAAGAGGGCATTTGAGCTTGAGAAGTATCTCACTTCTGTTACAGCATGAGGCATTTATTGGCTGGTGAACTAAACTCAAACAAAAATAAATTTTTTTCAGCAAATATTTATTGCACTAATCTACATCTTACTATATTTATAAACGGTAATGTACTCAATGAGATATCTACCCTTCATCTTCTAAGAATAACTCTTACTTCTGATCTTTCTTGGAAACCATATTTCAAATTAATTACAAAATTAGCATCTGCTTAGGTTGCATCTCTTTATCATTGTTGCCACTTTCTTCCTCAAGATTTTATTATTTATCTTTATAAACATCAAACCTGTCCTTGTATGGAATACTGCAGCCATATCTGGGGCAGGTCTTCCAAATATGTACTTTCTCTTTTAGACAAGATGTAAAAACGCATAGTAAACATAGTTAGACCTGCATTTGCAGCCAAACTCCAATCATTATCACATTATTGTAATGTTGCTTCTCTTTCTCTTTTCTATAAATACTATAATGGGCACTGCTCTAAAGAGCTAGCACCTCTTGTGCCGTCTACTAAAATTCATGTATGTATGTATGTATGTATGTATGTATGTATGTATGTATGTATGTATGTATGTATGTATGTATGTATGTATGTATGTATGTATGTATGTATGTAGGTATGTATGTATGTATGTATGTATGTATGTATGTATGTATGTATGTATGTATGTATGTATGTATGTATGTATGTATGTATGTATGTATGTATGTATGTATGTATGTATGTATGTATGTATGTATGTATGTATGTATGTATGTAGATATAAGTATATAAAAAAATATCTTTTATTATATAATGATTCTTTACCAATCGTGCAATCTTGAGTTTCTTTTGCATCACCATTAAAGAGTATACATGTGCGATTTTGATGCACATTGGGATTACCATTTTCGTCAACCCATGAATTCCATGAACTCCATATACTCAAACCAGCTAAAAATATGTTTTTAAACAATTAAATCATATACAATAAAATAATAAAAACATATTTAAAACATTCAACATTAACTATATATTTTTTTAACCTACCACATGATGATGACAGTATAAAACTTTTTATTTTTATTATTATTTTTTTTTTTTCTGCTGCTTGGTCTGAAGAGAACCAGATGCCACCACCAAAACAACCACAACATCACATGCCACCACCAATGGAAATAAAAATATATGTTTGGCATATCACTTGTTCAACTAAATGGAAAATTATACAATTTGAAATAAAACAAAATTGTACCTATTGTTTTTGGTAAAGCTAAATTATATAATGACATAAAAGAAAGATCTAAATATGTATCTAAAAAACCTGTATTTAAATATCTTCAAACTCTGGTTAAAAAGACATTTACATACATTGTTGGAAATAAGTCTCAATTTATTTAAAGTGTTTATAGGACAATGTTTTGAAAATGCAGTCCATAGTAAATTCAAAATTCAAGGACATTTCCAAAATTGCCCAATTTTAGGCTATTTAAGGATATTGAACTATTTACCATTCTACCATTGCAAAACTATCCTTTACAAATGCAAAAGTTTAAATAGTGATCTTTTATTGGGATCGCTTCGTTATCATTAAGAGTCAGTTGCTACAGGATGCAACAGGATCCAACAGATTATATAATGAAACAGTGGTATCAGACACATCAAATTAATTCAGGATTTCATAGGCAGGACACACTTGGTTTCAAGACTCAATGATCAGTATTTTAGACAGCCAGTAAAATGGTGTCTAAACATTTCATCAAACTTACACTAACCACACACACACACACACACTATAATCCATAATATTGCATAATATTCCTCAATTGTAATAAAAAATATAAAAATCATGAACATTTTTCAAAGTTTCAGTAAGCAATGAGAAATCAGGACCAGAAAAAGTCTGATTTAGTAGAATTCAATTAAATTAGCAAAAACAATTAGTGCATTATGGTACTTATATTTTTTATTATAGTATTGATGATTATTATATTGTGCAATGTGCAACTGCCCATATTAAATATGGCAGAATACTGTCTGTCTTTATCTAACACTTTTAGAAAAACTCACAATAGTTTTCCAATATCAAACTGTTGCATCAACTTTGTTAAACTTTGTTTATTTATAATCTAGTCTAAAAAGTATATTGCCAATCCAAATTCAACATACACTGTCAGGAAGGTTGATGTAAGCTTCATGACATGGATTTAAATACTTCTTTTAAAGCCGTAAATAAGAAAAAAACATAATATTTAAAGTCTATATTATATCTGCCTTGAGGACTAGAGTTTGATATAAAAGATTCTTTATAATGGGCTGATTGTTTTATAGTGAAATCTAAGAATAAAAAACCTTACTATTTTAAAAACCTAAATATTTTAAAAACCCAAATATTTTTTCCCAAATGACTAGCTAAATGACTAAAAAAAAAAAGAAATACAGTTTTAGGAAAAACTTCATGTTTTCCTGTTTTAGACTTTTGCTTTTCTTGTTTTTCTTTTCCAGACTCCATATTTTTCCATATTTTTCTTTTTTCATACAACATTACTAGATTTAGTGCAAACTTTAAACTGATGAATACGTAGGAGGAAGTTCTTCCTCAGATAGTATTAGCTATATTGTGTTTGTAGCAGCTATATAGTTTTGGTAAAAACACACAAAAATGCAAGGTATGCTGCATATTAACTAATAATTTTTCAAGATTTAAAAATTTTATTTGATTGCTTTTGTGGAATTTCAGCTGTGCCTGATAAAAAACTGATATGAATATGAACTATGTCTTGGAGATATTTCTAAATAGTTAAACAAATTTTTGTGATAAACAGTTTGTCTAAAAAAGGTCATCAAAGGAAAACAGGTGCAACATTATACTGTACAAAGATTCCTCACATTTTTTTATGAGAAGCTTCAAGAAATGATATGGAACTTTGAATCATTGTTAAAACTTAAACAAGAAAATACATACACAAGTTTTGCTCATAATCTAAACTAAGATCTTTATACTACAGACAAATACACACATGCATATATAAATAGGCTCTCACACACATGTTGCCTACAAGTTTGAAATAAAGAAATGGATAGCTCAATAAACAACAAACAAACTTTTTTATAAAATTGCAAAAATTTGTCAAATATCGAGAGTAAAAAATAATACAAACTTTCCAAGACGATTATTATGTTCATCTGATCCATATATTAGTAGTTTGAGAAAACATGTATCAAATTTGATTAAGATTAAAGTTCCACAACAACTTAGCTTTTAAAATCATTAAGCTTTAAGTTACAATACCCAAGTTATATTTTTCGATGGAACAGTTTTATTATTCTAATTTGAATTACTGTTATTCCAAGTACAGTGTTTTATCAATAATTTATAAATACTGTAATATTTATCTTTGCGATAAAATTTTTCTAAATTTCAGTAATAAGATAAATATTAACTAAATCACATAAACAACTTTAAGATAAAAAGTATGAAAAGAATAAATGAAAAACATTTAAGAACCAATAAAAACATTTAACAACCAATAAAAACATTTAACAACCAATAAAAACATTTAACAACCTATACATTTATTATCAACCAATAAAAAGTTAGGGAGACATTCACAATCACTATGATCATTGAGCCTTACATATTTCTACGGGCCATTGCAACCAAAATAAAAACAAAACAAAAAAATGTTAAATTTCATTGCTTATATATCAGACCAATGGTAGATAAAGGCTACAAGCTACAAGAGAAGCTAATATCTGCTCATAGCAAGGAGCCCTGAGCATAATGTTAAAGAAGTTGCTATCAATTGCAGTAAGATATTGCAATGACCACTTAAAAACAACTTTTAAACCTCAAACCACACTTACATTGGATTGTTTAAGTATTGTCAGAATATATTTATGCTCCAATACTTACCTCAGAAACGATGTAGTTTTCAGGACTGTTATAGAATTTCTGGAGGATCTACACAAAAAATTACATCAACTGATATACTAATCCACCAGAGATTGAGGCAAAGCAAATATTTGCTTGGCCGAATATTAACATTAAAATCGGATTTCCAATGCTGTTGGAGGCACTTTCAACATCAAATGATTCAGAGAGATAAGCTAAGTAAATAAAAAAACTATTGCTTTTTGTGAAGTACATTTATAAATCAGCAAGTTAGAGTCACAAGGTACTATTATAGTGCTACTATTATTTACCTTGCAGGCACATCATTCAGAGGTATTAAACTCACACCAACCTGGTGAATGCATTAGCTAGGTGGAACATTCTTTCTGTTATTATTCAACTAATGTTTATGACAAAATGCGGTGACAAAGCGTAAATAAGTTAGCATCAAGCAATTTGCTGCTTTTGCAGTCACTGTATACTTTTCCTCATGGTTTGTGGTTCCTGCAGCCCTTGCAAATGATATGGACTATCTTAATTATCTAGCATCAGGGTCATTCCATGCCAAGTGGTGCAAAGGTCCTTTATGGACCATCTCAGATTTTATTGAAATTTTTTTGATTTTGTACATATATATGTTAAAAGCATGTTTTGAAAATTTTAGATCAATATCTAATATGGATCTTGAGAAAACGCTATTTAAGTAGTGGGCTATTTTGCATAAAATTTCACTCTACAAGAAAAAAGGGTTTTTTCATCATTTTTAACAGCCAATAACTTTTGAACAAGTTAGTTTTATACTTCAATAATTATAAGATAGCAAGTGTGCTGTGGATACTTTGAAAAGAAAAATATTATTTCTGGCATCTTAACTTTTTCCATAATGGCGGGCTAAAGTTGATTTTTTTGTTTTAAGAATAAGTTTTTTTGTGATTTTAAAGACCTTAATCTTAAAAACTAGTTACAAAGTTAATACAAATCAAATTGCCTGCTGATCTACATGTGGTGGATAAACATTTTTAAAACAATCAGTTGATTAAAGAGCTGCATTCAAAAGTTATAGGTCTCCAAAATGAGTCAGATCGAGATTTTCGTAAAATTAATCTGTGATGCAAAGCATCTGTTACCTAAGATGGCACTTTTTTTTTTTATAAAATTTTTTATACGAATCAATTAAAGACTGTTAATTAATAAAAACCAAAAAAATTATTGGGCGCTTATTTATAACCTCCAAAAGGTAGTCTCTAAAAGTCAGGTAAATTTTCCATAACATTCTGAAATTGACATAATAAATAAATGCATTGAATTATATAATGTTATTTATTATGAAATATCAATTAAAAAATATCAATGCTTAAAGCCTTTTAATCCCTTTAGATAAAGAACTTTTAAATCCCAATAGATAAAGTCCCCTCCCCTCTGTCCCCTCCCCTTTTTATAGTACAATAATTTTTTTAATGAAAAACAATCAAAATGTTTTTAAGAAAATAAAAAAAATAATAAAATTTACAAAAAGTTAAATTTCTCAAATAATAAAATAATCTCATTGATTTCTTTTAAGTCAATACTATAAAATCTTTCACTGTTTGACTGGACTTTAAGAGATTGCACTTTGCATAAAATATGCATTAGAAGTACCCAACAAGATCATCTCTGCATGGCCACGTAAACTTGTTACATAAAGACTTTTTCATGAATTTCATATTAAGATCTTGATGCTCTTCTGAAATACTAAGAATATTTCCTAAATACCATTGAGCATCGTAAACGCAGGCCACATATTCTCCTGGTGAGTAACTGGAAATTTTATTAATATAAATTCTGCAAGTAGAAAAATCCACATTAGTGCAAATAATATCAAATGAGACTCTTCTTATTTTTATTGAGGTAAGTGACATTGGGATAAAACTGTGGTGGTTTCGTGTCCCAGGTATTGTCGAACAAGAACGATATCTCTCTCCCAAATTGAAGTTTGTAGTATGTATTTCTATTGAAACTTTGTCAACAAAAAAAAAAGATATTCCTTTGACGTGTTGAACACACCAGCTGTACATTTTGCTTGGTGTGTCAATAGGATCGTTTAGTGATTGTAGACTGACTCGTGCAACAAGACGTTTCACTGTTCCACCAACACCATCACAAGGGCTTTTACCATGCGATGTTGCAAAAAAGTGCCACTCTGCAGTCATGTCAAAATCGTGTATATGGTAGCATAAGTTGATAAGATTTTTGTAATTTTTATATTGTGATGCAGCTCCATCACTAAAATAGATAATGTGTTCAAATGTTTGTAATTGTTTAAGTTTATCAATAACATTACCGATAAAGCAATGAACAGCATCTGTTCCATGTTTCAGATGATCTGATATAACACAATAACTTTGACTATCAAGTTTTCCATCTTTTATAAAATACGCAACAAAGGGGTGCACAGTTGCTTGGCTGTTATTCCAGTGAAAACCTTGCACTGCCTCCTGTATTGGAAAACTATAGTTTTCTGCAAAGTCAAGAAGAACCAAAGCTTGATTTTCTTTTAAATTAGTTTTCAAATGTTGGTAGTAGGTGGCTTGACTTTTTGATATAAAATGATGCACTCGTAAACTATCTAACTGTTCATAAACCATTTCAATAAATTCATCTAAAGGTAGAGTTGCTGGTACTAAAGTACATTGGTAATTTGATTTTTGCCATTGATAAAAGTTAACTTCACTAATTTCTTTTTCTGTAAACAAAGTGTCAATGTAGTCTAACAAAACCTTTATAGCAGGACATTTATCGCAGCTATGCAGCATACAATTTCTATTTTCAATGCTACAAACCATTAATTTTAATAAGATTTTGTAATCAGAAATTCCAGGAATTTTCTGTACAAGGAGCTTTACATTTTGATGGTACTGGCAAACACAAACTGCATGCAGACCAGAAACACCACCCACATGAATGCACCACTTGGGCCTTAGCTCACAAAATTTTGAAAATCCAACTTTAAGATAATTATATTTCTTTTTAAACTCAATATGTAGCTCTTTCATATTGACTAGTAGAAGGCGCTTTTGGATATGTTGCTTTTTACTATCTACTTTAACTGAAACAAACTCTTTTTTTCCTGGACAAACCCTTGAATATTCATCACATTCGTAGAAATAATTACTCGGTAATTACATCTTCGCTTAGTTTTCTACCCGATTTTGGAGAAGGTTTTGATAGTATTCCACTTTTTTTACTTAATTTTCTGGCTTGTACTACAGATCTTTTTGAAGTAAAAAAAAAACTTCTGAGTTTTCTCTATTGACCAACTGTCTGGAGTAAGTGTAAGAAGTGTGATTTTTTCAGAATTTGACAATGTTTTTTCAAATTTTGACTTAATTTGAGTCATAATATTGTCTAAATCTGTGTTTGTTTTTTTCAAACAATTTTTTGAGGGTGATTCAATTCCACAAAGTGCAGCTATTTCTAAACCTAGCACATTGGCAACAGCCTTTTGTGTATGAGCTCTTACGCTATCAATTTTACGCTTTCCATATGCAACTCTATCTTTTTTCTCAACAAGTTTTAGAGGTGAGCATCCAAAACTTGCAATACTTGAATTAAGATCTTCTTTTAATGTATGGTTGTCAACATAAATTTCTTTTTCTTGGAGTTCATTTTCTTTTGTATTATGTTTGCAATTCAGAACTTTTCTGCAACTAGTGCAAATTTTTTGACCAGGTATTAAACCAAAATCTTTGGCATATGAAAAACTGATAACTCTAAGAGAAACTAAAAAATAGCGGAAATAATTATTAAATTTTTTTTTATTTATTTATTTAGTGTTATTAAGGTATTTTTATTAAATTAAGATATTAAATATTGAAACTTACTTTTCACATTTTTTGCGTGCTTGTTCAACGGATTACAACAATACCTGCGATGTTCATTCTCATACCTCGACAAGTAAACTTTCTCGTGATAGCTACAGATAAAATCTATGGGATTTATTTTGCTTCTCAAAGAAATAAGCTCTTGGTTTAGTTTAGACAGTTCTTGGAAGCGTTTACTTTTATTAGATAGATAGCACTGTTCATTTAATGCTTTACCAATACAGCAAGTAGAAAGCTCAGGCATATTACTTATTAATTCTTAATTGGTTCTAAAATACAACAATTTATTTGGTTTTATTA
The DNA here is from genome assembly GCF_038396675.1 of Hydra vulgaris. Taxonomy (NCBI): domain Eukaryota; kingdom Metazoa; phylum Cnidaria; class Hydrozoa; order Anthoathecata; family Hydridae; genus Hydra; species Hydra vulgaris. The sequence goes on from NC_088929.1 coordinate 44,731,408, forward strand.
GTACTTTTTAGATTGACATACTAGTAATATAGAATTAAATGAAACAATAACTAAACTTTTAAAAAGTAATAGTTTTTTATGGAAAATTTACCTGACTTTTAGAGACTACCTTTTGGAGGTTATAAATAAGCGCCCAATAATTTTTTTGGTTTTTATTAATTAACAGTCTTTAATTGATGCGTATAAAAAATTTTATAAAAAAAAAAAGTGCCATATTAGGTAAAAGATTGTTTGCATCACAGATTAATTTTACGAAAATCTCGATCTGACTCATTTTGGAGACCTATAACTTTTGAATGCAGCTCTTTAATCAACTGATTGTTTTAAAAATGTTTATCCACCACATGTAGATCAGCAGGCAATTTGATTTGTATTAACTTTGTAACTAGTTTTTAAGATTAAGGTCTTTAAAATCACAAAAAAACTTATTCTTAAAACAAAAAAATCAACTTTAGCCCGCCATTATGGAAAAAGTTAAGATGCCAGAAATAATATTTTTTTCTTTTTTCAAAGTATCCACAGCACACTTGCTATCTTATAATAATTGAAGTATAAAACTAACTTGTTCAAAAGTTATTGGCTGTTAAAAATGATGAAAAAACCCTTTTTTCTTGTAGATTGAAATTTTATGCAAAATAGCCCACTACTTAAATAGCGTTTTCTCAAGATCCATATTAGATATTGATCTAAATATTTCAAAACATGCTTTTAACATATATATGTACAAAATCAAAAAATTTCAATAAAATCTGAGATGGTCCATGAGGGACCTCATTAAAATTTGCACCACTTGGCATGGAATGACCCTATTGCTCTAATACCTCTGGTAGTTTGATCTGTTTAACAAACTCAACAAAATATCCTTCAGGATTAATAAAATACAAAATAATGGTATACATATAAAAAAGCAAATTTTAACACATGAAGCACATTTACGACATAAGCTACATTATACTTTACTTAAAAAATTAGCAAGACCAGCAAATAATTGTTAAAATTCGCATTACAACCTGCTATTCCTTATTTATTATTGCCATTATTATTTATTTTTATTTTTTAAATTAGCATTTCTAGGCATTCTTAAAAGTAATGTTTCTGTCTAAGTATTTTATTAGGGGTCATTAAGTATGTCACACTAAATTTATCTTTTGAATAGAAGTATGATCTTTGCTCTCTTGCGTGGAGATTTTATTCAACATAAAATACTTTTGAATTTAAATTACTTTAAATCTCTGCGTGGAAGCTAATATTATTTTAAAGTTATATTTAGTTTGATCTACTGAGTGGATAAAGTACATCACAGTAAATTTATCTTTAAACTAAATCAAAACAACCAGTTAATTAAGTAATTTTTGCGAGTCTTTGAGTATATTAAGTAAATTTAATAGTTTAGTAACTTTAAGTTACTGTAGTAACTTAAACTTACTAAACTATTAAATTTACTCAATATACTCTAAATTTAATATACTATTAAATTTACTTAATATACTTAATATAATATAAGACTCGCAAAAATTAGCCATATAAATGTTTTTATTTATATTGTAAATGCTATTAACACATAATATTTAGCTTCTAACTAAAAATCATTTTAACAAGAAATCTCGAAAAGAATATAAAAAACTCGATACCATTATTTTAAAACGATATTAAGATCTAAAATTTACTATAAACACGCAAGTTGTTTTTAGGAATTTTATTTAAAAAGAAATCTATTTGAAAAAAACAATTTTAGTCTTCCACTACACTCAATAATTGTAAATTTAATTTAGTGGCATCTGTAATACCCAGCATAGTAAGAATCATTGCTGAAAGTTAAATCTATATCTAAAAGTTGTATCTTTTTCTATTATATATTATATATCTAATATCTAAAAGTTGTATCTATTCTAAAAGTTGTATCTATTTGTAAAATGTATATCTAAAAGTTAAATGTATATCTAGCTACAGTAACAATATCAGAATGTAGTTCAAGCACTGATCTCAAAATAATAACTGGATAGCGCATTTGGCAAATTTTTGAAGCCAGTTTTGGCCTACCAAGATGGTGGCATAGTTTGCCTACGGCTATAGAAGTATAGACTTCTATAGAGGAGGTTTGGTTATATCAAGCAAAAGTGTTGTTTTGGTATGGGAAGAAACTGAAAGATGCATCCAAAGATTTCTTGCATCAACATATAATAACCTGCCTAATGATATAGGAATGAAAAATGCAATTGCAAGTGCTGTTTTGAGATCAGTTGATTTATCAAAAGTATTAACTGAACTAACTCATATGTTTGATTCGGCTATAACTGATAATCATTTATTTTCATTGATTAAAGTTATTTTAGAAATTACTCAAAAATACACTTTCATCACCTGCGCAAAAAAGTAACTAACAAATTGACTGGAAAAAATTTTAGGAAGCAGTTGCCTAAACTTATCTCATTCAAAAATAAATGAAAACATTTTTATTATCACATATATATGCAGTGAACTCCTGATGACTCAAACCTTTAAAAAATTGAACTTCCAGTATTTGCTCGGACACTTGAAGGTTACAAGTTATCAGGAGTTATATATGCATATATATATATTTTTATATTTATATATTTTTAGGATTTTTTTCAAAGTTGAGGAGGTCATAATTTTTTCTAATTTAACACAAGTTAATAAAAACCACTTTTTTAAAGAGAGAGCTATCCAGAAAACAGTTCTAGAAAAAATGAGACACTTGCTGAAGTGAGAAAAAAGTTATACAGCTCTAAAGTAGTCTGTTTTGACCATTTGTAAATCAAGGGTGGCCTCTGTGTCATGTTTCTAAGGCTATAATTTCTGAACCGTTGTACTTGGAAGTATGAAATTTCAAATTTAACCTACATAATGCACATAACGATATGTAAAAATCAGGAAAACCAGAGATGGTAACCCACAAAGTTTTCTTCAAAGATTCCATTTTTAACTTTTCCAATTAACAATTCCATTTTTAACTTACGTTACACGTGTAACAACTTTATCAAATATTTGCCTATTTAAACTGCAAATTAAATTTTTAGCTATTTTTTATGAAAGATGTTGGTCTAAAGAATAAAATAGGCTAAAAAGTTTTGAGTTTGGCCAAAAGAGGGCGAACTTATTGCTGAAAATGCCACTTAACTTAAGTTACACGGAAAACAAGGTAAAAAAATTGCTTCAACTTTTAGGTCAGATTTCTGCAAATCAGTTAAGCGGTTTGTAATAAAAACTTTCACAAGATGCTGAGAATTCTATACCAATTATAAAATATTTATATGATGATTAAATAGAGGTGACCTGCTAAGGAAAATAAACATGATTTTTTGATACTATATATTTAACTTAATTTACATCACTTACGTTACCGAGCAAATATTTCGTGGAATTTTATATCTATTATTGAGTTACATTTTTTTAGAGTTATGTAACAAAAGAATTCCAAAAGTCATTTATTAAAAGCTATATAAAAGAACTCCTTCATTAAAAGTTCTAAACATAGGCAATTTTAAAAAACTGGTGGCACTCTTCCTTAATGATTTTTTATAACATTTATGATATTAACATTTATGATAAAAACAGTTTTTCTGCAAGACTTT
>NC_088929.1:44745000-44835000 GCF_038396675.1 Hydra vulgaris
GTAAGTAAAATCCTATTTCCGCTTCGCGACACATAGTGTGTCAGTCAACAAAACTTACATCCAGAATGAGACCAGCATATTTACATATATTTTAGCAAATGCAAGTCTTCAGTGTCGATAGGTTTTTGAAAGGAATGGTCTCTTGCATGGAACTCTTGCCTTTTATGGACTCAATTGTATTCCAAATTCTTATTCAAAAACATTTTATAGCTTTATTTTATTGCTTACATTTATTTTGCTTATATTATAGTTTGTTTTATAGCTTTTAGTGCTGATAAAAACTGTTTATTTTGCACTATCTTGACAAATTGTCGATGGATTCTGGATGTTGTTTTAAGCTCATTCTGGATCTTGGCTAATTTTAATCAGATCCCTGATAGATCCTAATACCATTCCAGTCACTTTATATATCAACCTAAATGTATTACTTAACTTGGACAATTTGATAACCAATCTACACTGAGCTTGTGACCATTCTTTGATTTTAACTCCCATACTTGATAATACAATCAAATGAACTTGAAAAACATCAATCTATTCTTAAAAGTTATTTGTCATTAAATAACAGTATTTCAAAAACTATTAATTAAAAACTTTTTATAATATTCACATACAAAACTTTTTTTATCCGAGCATGTTGTTTACAAAACAACATGTTCGGATAGTTAACTTTCATTGAGATTTTAACTCTCCTTGAGGAGTTGTTAAATATAATTTATTAATAAATATAAATTGTTAAATATACTTTAGTTATTTAACCCTTTTTTTTTTTTTTTTTTTTTTTTGCTATTTAAAATTGTGATTTAATTTGCTTTCAGAATAAATAGAAAATTATTTATTAAAAGCTTTATTTTTTTCTGAAATATTCGAAAAAAGTTTTTCACAATAAAGTGTTTTGTTCAGAAGGTTACTTCTCTGACTATAGTTTTTATACATGACAAATATTGTTTGTAATTTAACAGTTAAACTTTGTTTAAAAATGATTACAACTGACTAACTAAGCACATCTTGATTAAACCAATATTTTATTTTCAACCAAAATTTGAAACATTTACCTTGAATATTTAACTCCATATTATACGATTATTTACCGCAATATATCGACTTTAATTTGTTATCTTTAAAATTAAAAAAATTGGCTATAAATCAATTTTTTACAATTTTTATAATATAAAAAACTGCAAAATAACTATAAGTTTTATATTGGATAACTTTTAAAAACATATATCTGTGTATTAATCTATAACTGCATTTTTTAATTCTGCCTTTTAGCTGACTGGGATAAATTTAATGATTGTCTTTGTGATGGTTCTTTCAGCTAATGTAATTTCTTTATCTGCTGAATATTGCAGCTCCTTTATAATCATTCATTCTTTATAACCAGATTCAGACAGATGTGGCAATTTTTACTTTTTTTAATCAGTTTTAAGTCAACCATTTTAACTCATTTCCGAAATCTAATGACTGTGCTCTTCCTGTTATCCCAAAGAAAAAAATTTAAATCTATATCTATAGTAATTTCCTGCTTAGACCCTACTACAGCTTGTGGTTCGGACAACATAACTGTTATAGTCTTGCAAAAGTGTTATCAAGAGCTGCCGACTATACTTTCAAAACGATTTAACAAGTGTTTACTAAAGTCTTGTATTCCCGCCTGCTAGAAAACGGCATCTGTTATCCTTATTTTCAAAACTTATGGAGAGCAATCATATTCATCAAACTACTGTCCCATTAGTCTTCTTCCTATCATAAGCAAGGCTTTTGAATCTTTAATTAAAAAAAACTTAATCACTCCTCTTGAATCTAATAACTTAATTCCCAATCATCAATATAGATTTTGATCTACTTGCTCTACAGCTGATTTGCTAACAGTAATAACCGATAGGTTTTATCGTGCATTAGATGAAGGTGGAACGGTTAAGGCCATCACTCTTGATATTTCTAAAGCTTTTGATAAAGTTTGGCATGCTGGTCTTCTCCATAAGCTTTCTTCATACTGTGTATCTGGTAACATCTTTAAGATTATTGAATCCTTCCTTTCTAATCGTAGTATAAAAGTTGCCCTCGATGGACAACACTACTCTTCTTATTCTGTAACTTCAGGGGTTCCTCAAGGTTCAATCCTTGGCCCTATACTCCTCATTTACATTAACAATCATTCAAATATTCTCACATCTAAGGTGGCATTGTTCGCTGATAATACTACCATATAATCTTGTCATGATAAGAAGCTAACACTCTCTTATTGCTTCGAAGGGGTATTTGAGCTTGAAAAAGATCTCGCTTCTGCTACGCAATAATTTAGATCTTCATTTATTTATGAATGGTAATGTACTCGATGAGTCGTCTACCCTTCATCTTCTTGGATTAAACTCTTACTTCCGATCTTTCTTGGAAATCATATATCAAATCCATTGCAAAATTAGCATCTGCTAAGGTTGCATCTCTTTATCAAAATCTACACTTTCTTACTCCGGATTCTATTCTCTTTCTCTATAAATCTCAAATCCAGCCTTGTATGGAGTACTGCTGCCATACCTGGGGCAGATCTTCTAATGATCCCCTTACTCTTTTAGCCAAGGTGCAAAAACGCATTGTAAACTAAGTTGGACCTGCTCTTGCAGCCAACCTCCAACCATTATCACATTGTCATAATGTTGCTTTTCTTTCTCTTTTCTACAAATACTGTAATGGGCACTGCTCTAAAGAGCTAACGTTTCTTGTGCCAACTAAAATTCATTCTTGTGTTACTCGTCATTCAATCAAGTCTCATCCTTTTTTGTTTTTCTGTTCCTAAATGCTCCAAAAACTCTTATTTCTCTTGCTTTTTTCCTTGAGCATCAGTTCTTTGGAATTTGCTTCGTTCATCTTGCGTTCCTGATTTATATAACTTGAAATCTTTTAAGTCGTTTGTCAATCGTTATCTTGCTCCACAACTTTTTTCTTTCAGTACCTTTCAACTCTAAAAGTGGTTGCTTGCAGCTTTATTGGAAGCAAAGATGTTAGAATCTCAAATTTATTCTAAAGTTATTTTTCACTTTAATACTTCTTTATTTCATGGTCTAGACAAGATTCTTGTTACAGTCTGGCAAAAAGTCTTTTCCAAAACATTCTTTATTACTCTTCATCCAGAACATTCTTTATTACTCTTCTCTCTGAAAGTTATGCATGGATTTAGATTCTTTTAATCTTCTGTTGACTTATTAAATGTTTCACCAGAAAGATTCTATCCTGCATTCTTAACATATTATAAGTCTGAGAACACTCAGACTTATAATATGTTAAGAGCGATAGCTCTTAACATAGTAAAAGTCTGGCAAACATAATACAAGTGTTGCAAACTGGTTTCCTCTTATCCCCACTTTATATGAAGTCCCTAGAAAAATTTTTACAAATATTGAATCATTACTTTTTAACTACAGTATAGATCTTGTTCTAGATGGACAACACTCTCCTTAATTTCAATTAACTATTCGGTACCTAAGGGGCTATCATTGGTCTTATCTCCTCATCTACATTAATGATCTTCCCGATAATCTTATCTATAAAGTGGTTCTAAAAAATATATCTTACATATATTTATATATATATATATATATATATATATATATATATATATATATATATATATATATATATATATATATATATATATATACACACACACATATATATCATTTATTAAATAAAAAGTAATTTTTTCATAAAACAAACTGGCAATTTTTGATTAAAATTGGCCATTTATTTTGTGTGTGTGTGTGTATATATATACATAGTATATATATACACACACACTAATGTAATTTTCTTCAACAATTTGTTTATATTGTGATATAAATACAGTGGGTGCAAAAAGTATCCGACACAAAGGAAAAACTTTATTTAATTAAAGACCATTCAACAAAATAACATAAACAAACACTATTCTAATAAAATTTTACATGGCAAATACAAATATCATATCAAAACAACAATATCATTAAATGTTGACTTGATAATTGCAATTTTGTAAAAGTTAAGGTTCAAAAAGTATCAAACACATTGTAAAAAATTTACTCAATACTTCATCACAGCAGCCAAAACTGCTTCTAAACGATTGGAATACTTGTTCACAAGATTAGTACATATGCTAATTGGAATTTTAGCTCACTCTTCCTTGCATATTTCTTTCAATTGGATAAGATTTCTTTGATCTCTCTCCTGTACCCTCAATTTTAATTTCCGCCACAGATTTTCAGTTGGATTGAGGTCAGGAGATTGGCTTGGCCATTCCAATAAGTCAATTCCCTCTCCTGAAACCATGCACGAGTTGCCCTAGCCGTGTGCTTAGGGTCATTGTCTTGTTGGAATATCCAACCTCAAGGAAGGTTCAATTTTTCGGCTGACTTCACGAGACATCTCTCAAGAATGCCCTGATACATTTTGGAGTTCATCCTTTCTTCTATGACTTCCAATTTCCCAGGGCCTGCAGAAGAGAAACAACCTTAAAACATTATGCTTCCTCCTCCAAACTTCACTGTTGGGACGGTATTCTTCGTGTGAAATGAAGAGTTCTTCTGTCTCCAAACACAACTGACACAGTTCCGACCAAACAACTCTATCTTAGTCTCATCTGACTATAATATTTTATCCCAAAAGCTCGAAGGTTTACTCAAGTGCTCTTCAGCAAAGTTCCGGCGTTTCTTTACGTGAACTTCCTTTGAGAGGGGTTTTTCTTGGTGACCGAGAGTGGAATCCTCCCTTTCGAAGAACTGTCCTAATTGTATTCTTGCAAACATTTGTCCCAGATGATTGCAAGTCCTTTTGCAGTTCAGAGCGAGTCAGTTGAGGATTATTCTGTACTTTTCGAGCTAAATTCCTAGCTGTATGGTCAGATATTTTTGTAGGACGCCCTGAACGAGGCAGACTAGTCATAAGATGGAAGGATTTCCACCTCCAAACAGTATCACTAACTGTCAAAATTGGGATATTTAACACAGATGACATTTTTCTATATCCCAAACCATCTCTGTGCAGCTGAATAATTGATTTTCTAGTTGATTCAGACAATTCTGCAGTTTTAGGCATTGTTGAAGAGCGTAAAATTTAGGCCACCTTTCAATGAAGATGTTAGGTAATGAATGACTGCAGTTAAAAAAATTCTATGATGTTTTTTTGCATTCTAGAATGTTCCAACGTTTTCTGATTATAGAATATTCCCTCAAACACAACAAATGACAAATTATTGGCAAATCAAATTCTTTTTTTACGATACTTTTTGAACCTCAACTTTTACAAAATTGCAATTATCAAGTCAACATTTAATATTGTTGTTTTGATATGATATTAATATTTTCCATGTAAAACTACATTAGAATAGTGTTTGTTTATGTTATTTTGTTGAATGGTCTTTAATTAAATAAAGTTTTTTCTTTGTGTCAGACTTTTTGCACCCACTGTATATATCACAATATAACAGGTATTTTTTAAAAAAATACCTGTTATATTGTGATATATTTTTAAAAAACGTATCGCTAGATTTCATATTTTTTAACAGGTAATTACTGCTATGTTCAATGTATAATTCGTATAAAAAAAATATATATGCAAATACCAGTATGTTTTTTTCATACTAATTATACATTGAACATAATGGTAACAACCCGTTGTGAAACACAAAATCTGGCGTTATGTTAGTGCTATGTAAGCGCTATGTTTGAAAACCTGACATAACATATACATATATACATATATATGTATATGTTATGTGTATATACATATATATATATATATATATACATATATATATATATATATACATATATATATACATATATATATATACATATGTATATATATATATACATATGTATATATATATTTTTTTTTTTTTTTTTTTTTTTTTTTTTTGTAATTTACCTCCTCAAGGCCATGAAGGCCACTACAGATGAGGAGGCTACTCAATAGTGGTTGTAACCCTCTCTCAACTCTATAACTCCGAAACACGCGGAGAAACAAGTTGAGCGCGGTACTACCAGGGACATGGTGGGGATCGAACTTGGAACCTCTCGCTTCTGAAGCGAGCGCTTTATTACTACACCACTACCTCATATACATGTGTATATATATATACATGTGTATATATATACATATGTGTATATATATACATATGTATATATATATATATACATATGTATATATATACATATGTATATATATATATACATATGTATATATATATACATATGTATATATATATATATACATATGTATATATATATATATATATATATATATATATATATATATATATATATATATATATATATATATATATATATATATATATATATATATATATATATTTATATATATATATATATATATCCGACACAAAGGAAAAACTTTATTTAATTAAAGACCATTCAACAAAATAACATAAACAAACACTATTCTAATAAAATTTTACATGGCAAATACAAATATCATATCAAAACAACAATATCATTAAATGTTGACTTGATAATTGCAATTTTGTAAAAGTTAAGGTTCAAAAAGTATCAAACACATTGTAAAAAATTTACTCAATACTTCATCACAGCAGCCAAAACTGCTTCTAAACGATTGGAATACTTGTTCACAAGATTAGTACATATGCTAATTGGAATTTTAGCTCACTCTTCCTTGCATATTTCTTTCAATTGGATAAGATTTCTTTGATCTCTCTCCTGTACCCTCAATTTTAATTTCCGCCACAGATTTTCAGTTGGATTGAGGTCAGGAGATTGGCTTGGCCATTCCAATAAGTCAATTCCCTCTCCTGAAACCATGCACGAGTTGCCCTAGCCGTGTGCTTAGGGTCATTGTCTTGTTGGAATATCCAACCTCAAGGAAGGTTCAATTTTTCGGCTGACTTCACGAGACATCTCTCAAGAATGCCCTGATACATTTTGGAGTTCATCCTTTCTTCTATGACTTCCAATTTCCCAGGGCCTGCAGAAGAGAAACAACCTTAAAACATTATGCTTCCTCCTCCAAACTTCACTGTTGGGACGGTATTCTTCGTGTGAAATGAAGAGTTCTTCTGTCTCCAAACACAACTGACACAGTTCCGACCAAACAACTCTATCTTAGTCTCATCTGACTATAATATTTTATCCCAAAAGCTCGAAGGTTTACTCAAGTGCTCTTCAGCAAAGTTCCGGCGTTTCTTTACGTGAACTTCCTTTGAGAGGGGTTTTTCTTGGTGACCGAGAGTGGAATCCTCCCTTTCGAAGAACTGTCCTAATTGTATTCTTGCAAACATTTGTCCCAGATGATTGCAAGTCCTTTTGCAGTTCAGAGCGAGTCAGTTGAGGATTATTCTGTACTTTTCGAGCTAAATTCCTAGCTGTATGGTCAGATATTTTTGTAGGACGCCCTGAACGAGGCAGACTAGTCATAAGATGGAAGGATTTCCACCTCCAAACAGTATCACTAACTGTCAAAATTGGGATATTTAACACAGATGACATTTTTCTATATCCCAAACCATCTCTGTGCAGCTGAATAATTGATTTTCTAGTTGATTCAGACAATTCTGCAGTTTTAGGCATTGTTGAAGAGCGTAAAATTTAGGCCACCTTTCAATGAAGATGTTAGGTAATGAATGACTGCAGTTAAAAAAATTCTATGATGTTTTTTTGCATTCTAGAATGTTCCAACGTTTTCTGATTATAGAATATTCCCTCAAACACAACAAATGACAAATTATTGGCAAATCAAATTCTTTTTTTACGATACTTTTTGAACCTCAACTTTTACAAAATTGCAATTATCAAGTCAACATTTAATATTGTTGTTTTGATATGATATTAATATTTTCCATGTAAAACTACATTAGAATAGTGTTTGTTTATGTTATTTTGTTGAATGGTCTTTAATTAAATAAAGTTTTTTCTTTGTGTCAGACTTTTTGCACCCACTGTATATATCACAATATAACAGGTATTTTTTAAAAAAATACCTGTTATATTGTGATATATTTTTAAAAAACGTATCGCTAGATTTCATATTTTTTAACAGGTAATTACTGCTATGTTCAATGTATAATTCGTATAAAAAAAATATATATGCAAATACCAGTATGTTTTTTTCATACTAATTATACATTGAACATAATGGTAACAACCCGTTGTGAAACACAAAATCTGGCGTTATGTTAGTGCTATGTAAGCGCTATGTTTGAAAACCTGACATAACATATACATATATACATATATATGTATATGTTATGTGTATATACATATATATATATATATATATACATATATATATATATATATACATATATATATACATATATATATATACATATGTATATATATATATACATATGTATATATATATTTTTTTTTTTTTTTTTTTTTTTTTTTTGTAAATTACCTCCTCAAGGCCATGAAGGCCACAACAGATTAGGAGGATCCTCAATAGTGGTTGTAACCCTCTCTCAACTCTATAACTCCGAAACACGCGGAGAAACAAGTTGAGCGCGGTACTACCAGGGACATGGTGGGGATCGAACTTGGAACCTCTCGCTTCTGAAGCGAGCGCTTTATTACTACACCACTACCTCATATACATGTGTATATATATATACATGTGTATATATATACATATGTGTATATATATACATATGTATATATATATATATACATATGTATATATATACATATGTATATATATATATACATATGTATATATATATACATATGTATATATATATATATACATATGTATATATATATATATATATATATATATATATATATATATATATATATATATATATATATATATATATATATTTATATATATATATATATTATATACATATATTTTAGGGCGGTTCAAAAATATAAAGTTTAAAAATGCAATCCTCCACAAGGCTATCCTTATTCCATATGCTATTACTGATTTAATTCCAAAATTTGAATAAAATTTAGTAATATTTAGAGGTAGCAACTTTATAAGACTTTTTGATTTCAATATCGAAAAGTCACGAAATTTTACTTATTGATTTCTTATTATGTAAATTGTTGTTCTATTATACTTTAATGTTTCCTAAGACTGAACAAACTTTAAAAACAAGCTCTCGCTTGATAATATAACCATGAAACAATATTAAACAATAGCTTCTTAAAAGTCTAGAAGTGTTCTTAGTGAAACATAAGAGCCGCTTTGACAAGAAGGTTCTTGCTTCTTCCTTTCCATTTATTGCTAGAAGATTGAAGATATTTAAAGAACGACTAGTAATGTATGTCTGCAATGGTGCACGATATTCGAAATCTTTGAAGTCCAGACGTTTGCGTGCATTTGCATTTGGTGGCAGAAAAAAGTTGACAACCATAGAAGCTTTAGTATCACCATCAACATAAATATATATTAGATATTATATAAATTAAAATTATTATTTAAAACTCTATTCTTTAAAAGAATAAATGAACAAAAAATAATATTAAAATATTCAAGAAACACTCAAAAAAAAAGTTTAATATTTGATAGTATAAGTTCTTCTCGAAAAACTCTATCCAAAGATTCTATTTCCACAAAGTCTAACATGTTTGTCGCTTTCTTGTTATTTATTTAAAATGTTAGTTGATTTATATTTTGAGTTGATTATATTTTAAGTATTTAAAGTCACTACATATATGTAAACCTGAATATTGATTTTTTTAAACAACTTATAGAAGTAACTGATTAAATCTACAATCCGCTTGCTATTTTTCTCACAACATGCTACACTTACAAAAAGCGGTATTTTCTTGTCAATTTACTTGATGCAGATTTTGGAAACTCTAATTCCTTAAATACCATATAAAAAGGGCTTGATGATAGTTCCTTCTATGGCAAGCTTTCTGTTGCATTTGTTTTTTTCAAAAACTAGTTTTTTCTTTTGTTTCCTTTCAACCTCAGTTTATTCCAGATTAATGTTTTACTTTTGAAAATTATTCAATGTCTTAAGCTTTATAGCAGCTTTAAAAATTTCTACTTGGATTGCGCTGTAGGTTCATTCTATTAAAACATGGCTGCTTAGTGCATAGCTCTTGAGTTTGAAAAGATAAATTTATTTGATTATATTTTTATTTATGATTAATTTTCTAAATAGATCATTAACCAATTTGGAGTCGCACTCTTTATGGATTTTAGTATCAATCTCCTTTCAGGCAATTACATTACTTTCTTCCTTTCTAATATCCTTATTTAAGGTAACAATTGCCCTCAAGGCTTGAAACTCTGATTCAAACTAAACCTCTCTTTGCAATTGAGGCCCAATTTTGCAAGTTACTTTTAGTTTTATTTTCTTTATCTAAAGCTGCAAGGGGATTATTCAGATTATTGTTGTTATATATATATGTATATATAAATTAGTAAAAACACTTATCTCATTTTTTCTTTCTTTTACACAGTGTTTCTCCATCAGTAGGTTCATCAAGAAGAATCTTCTTCTTGATGGATTCTTCCTGATGAACCTACTGATGGAGAAACACTGTGTAGAAGAAAGAAAAAATTAGATAAGTGTTTTTACTAATTTATTATTGCTCTGTTCTTTAAGAACATTGAGCACTCTTTTTGTAGAATACACTAACACAATTTATATATTTATATATATGTGTGTGTATATATATATATATATATATATATACATATATATATATATTTTTATATATACACATATATATATATATATATATATATATTTATATAAATGAATATATATATATATATATATATATATATATATATATATATATATATATATATATATACATATATATATATATATATATATATATATATATATATATATATATATATATATATATATATATATATATATATATATATATATATATATATATATATATATATATATATATATATATACACACACAAGAAATATTAAAGTAATCAAATAAAACTTACAAACATTTACATTATAAAACTATTTATATATATATATATATATATATATATATATATATATATATATATATATATATATTTATATATATATATACATATATATATATATATATATATATATATATATATATATATATAATATATTTATATATATGAATATATATATATATATATACATATATATATATATATATATATATATATATATATATATATATATATATATATATATATATATATATATATATATATATATATATATATATATATATATATATATATATATATATATACATATAAAGGGAAAAAAATTCATACATAAATAAACACTGTATGTTTATAAATACATAAATAAACACTGTACAGTGCTGTCATATTATTCATATTTATTAATTTTATGTGTGTATAACATTATTTAATAATATTAAATAAGAACCAATCAAATGTATTAGCAAAAATCCATATTAAAAGTGTAAGCCTCAGTAACCAAAAATATAATAATCATATACTAATAAACAGTGTTAGTATAAATGTTGTTTATGCGATCTTATTGTTTATAGAAAAATATCTTAAACATTTAACACAATTTTCATTAAATCCCGCTTTTTCTGCAAATATTTCTATGATGTCATATAATATATAGTTAAACTAACATAACGGGTAACATAACGGTAAAACATGACGCTTTTCATAGAAAAAAGAACATTATAACGGTAAAACATAACACAAGATGAAGGAACCAAATTCCAAAGAACTGATGTTTGAGGAAAAAAAATAGACATATAAGAGTTTTTGGAGCACTTAGGAACAGTCACGGAAAAAGGATGAGACTTAATTGAATGACGAGTAACACAAGAATGAATTTTAGTAGATGGCACAAGAGACGCTAGACAATGGACAATGCTCTTTAGAGTGAGATATTTTTCAAGCTCAAATCCCCCCTCCAAGCCATCAGAGAGCGTTGGTTTCTTATCACAACAAGAATAAATGGTACGATCATCAGCAAACAATTCCACCTTAGATGTGAGAATATCTGGAAGATCATTAATGTAAATTAAAAAGAGTATGGGGCCATGGATAGAACCTTGAGAAACCCCTGAAGTTATAGAATAAGAAGAAGAGTGCTGTCCATCGAGGACAACTTTTATACTACGATTGGAAAGGAAGGATTCAATAATCTTAAAGATGTTGCCAGATACACCATAAGAAGAAAGCTTATGGAGAAGACCAGCATGCCAAACTTTATCAAAAGCTTCAGAAATGTCAAGAGCCCTGGCCTTAACTTCTCCACCTTTATCTAATGCACGATAAAACCTATCGGTTATTACCGTTAGCAAATCAGCTGTAGAACGAGAAGATCGAAATCCATATTGATGGTCAGAAAGTAAGTTATTAGATTCAAGATTAAATGTGGAAGCATTTAAACCTGGAGGAAAGTTGTGTAATCTTTGCTTAACTGAAAAATACCATATCATTACATCATCTTTGAAACTATTGAATAAATGTTCAAAACTTGTTTTCAGCACAAAATCTGAAA
Source organism: Hydra vulgaris (assembly GCF_038396675.1). Lineage (NCBI taxonomy): Eukaryota > Metazoa > Cnidaria > Hydrozoa > Anthoathecata > Hydridae > Hydra > Hydra vulgaris. The sequence goes on from NC_088929.1 coordinate 44,757,482, forward strand.
ATACTTTTAAACAAAAGACAAATTTTTTAATATTATTTAAAAACATTTTATTATTTAAATTGAAGACATGTTTTGACTATATATAGTCATCATCAGTTAAAAAATATTTGTTGAAAACGGCATAAAATATAGTATATGATTGTAAAAATAAACATAATAAAAGCCATAAAATTGATTACAAACATTTTTCTGCAAGTATCACAAGACTACATAACTAAAGGTTTTTTTCCACTCTTATCTTGTTTTCTTTACATACAAAAACAAAACGTTTTACTTGTTTTATTACTTTGTGTATTAAATATATCTTAATAATATTTAAATATATCTTAATAATATTTAAATATATCTTATTAATATTTAAATATATCTTAATAATATTTTAGTATATCTTAATAATATTTAAATATATCTTAATAATATTTTAGTATATCTTAATAATATTTAAATATATCTTAATAATATTTTAGTATATCTTAATAATATTTTAATATATCTTAAGAATATTTTAATATAATACTATAATTATATTTGATGTATTTGATTATATACAAAAAGAATTATTAAAAATCATTTAGCAAATTTCATATATAACAAAAGAACCAGTAAATTATTTCAAATGGTAAGTCAAATGGTAACATGATTTACTTGTTTATTAATATCAAGTTTTCCCATCCTATATGAATACTTTCTTTATTTTTTTTAATTCAATTTTATTATTGGCACAATCTCAAGTCGAAAAGCATTCATCAATATAATTAGTAAAACGTTTTTCTTTTGAGTGAAGATGCTTATAAATAAGACAGTTTTTATCCTTTTGGTAGTGTTTAATCCTTCGCGTCTTTAAGTGGTGAGAGGTTTTGCCAGGATTAACACCAGGATTTACATCCTGCACAAAAAATTTAGACACTTTTATCAAAGTACCAATCTTACAGTAACCTACTTGTATAATTTGTATAATTTCATGTTATTTTTGCTTCATTAGCGCAGATATTTTACCAATATAAGGGAGTTTAAAATAGCAAGAGTATGTTAGGTTTTCAATTGATAATGGAACACCATAATTCTTTTGTTTAAGTAAGAGTTGTTGATGTTTTCTATTATCAAAAATGGGTACATGTTATGTTTGAAAACTTTAAAAAGATTGTTAATATCATAACAAAGACCAAGAATAGCGTTGTTAATTTTGAAAGTTTTATCAATTAAACATTTTATAAGACTTATTTTATATGAAAATGAAGTAAAGCTGTAAAAGTTAGTGTATAATCCAGTAAAAGTTTTTTCATGAAAGACTTTTAATTGTTGAACTGTTTGACTTTTATAGAATTATGTTCATAAAAGATATTTTTGAGTGTTCTTACCTTTTTATGGTAAAAGATATTGAAGAATGTTTTTTGTTAGTACAATCCAAGTATAAAAATGGAAGCCAATAATATTTTAAAGTTATATTTAGTTTTATATACTGAATGAATAAAGTAAATGGCAATAAATTTACCTATAAACTTAATCAAAACAACCTGATAAGTTACTATTGTAACTTACAGCTACTTAACTATCAAATTTACTTAATATAGTCAAAGACTCGCAAAAGTTAGATATTCAAATGTTTTTATTTAAATTTTATATGTTGTTAACACATAATAAGCTTCTACCCAAAAATTTTTTTAACAAGAAATTTTGAATATAATATGAAAAACGAGAGACCAATTTTTTATATTTTTATTTTATTCAAATTGATATCAAGAATAAACATGTTCAATACTTAAACTTAAGAAACTTAATTTGATTAATTAAGTCAAACTTTTTCTTTTACTTTTTATTGCAAAACAATTTAAATGAAAAAATTAACTATACATAAATTTTTAATTGTACACTTGATTTAAAAACTTGAAACAATAAATTATAAAAATCTTACTTGTTTGGTCTATATATTATAGACTCGTATAGTCCAAAGGCATGTTTTTGCAAAAATATGAAGTTTAATGTTTTAGGAGGATAATGTGTCAATTCATTAACTAGAACAATCTTATTTATTTCCTTCTTTTTATTTTAAACACGTTTTAGGTTAATGTTACAAACTGTATAAAACAGCAATAAAATAGTGTCACGAAATTATTTTACATTAACAAAAGCTCTTTATATTGTCATAACAACTTTGCAGTTTGTTTTATTGTGGTTTTATAGCTTTTTACAATAACAACTCAATACTCTTTGAAAATAACATGTTTAATTGTTAGCATAAATGATTAAATAGTTTTCTATAACTAGTTAAAGTGATTTAAATATTGTATTATTTGCATTTTTACTTTTACTTTTTTAAGTACCATCTTAAGTAAAAACAATTACTAAAATTAATATCGTAATAGTATTAAATACGTTACTTGCTTATTACATTATAATTTGCTCATTACATTATATTTGCTTATTATATTATAATTTGCTCATTACATTATAATTTGCTCATTATATTATAATTTACTCATTACATTATAATTTGCTCATTATATTATAATTTGCTCATTACATTATATTTGCTCATTATATTATAATTTGCTTATTACATTATATTTGCTCATTATATTATGATTTGCTCATTACATTATAACTTGCTCATTACATTATAATTTGCTCATTACATTATATTTGCTTATTATATTATAATTTGCTCATTACATTATAATTTGCTCATTATATTATAATTTGCTCATTACATTATAATTTGCTCATTATATTATAATTTGCTCATTACATTATATTTGCTCATTATAGTATAATTTGCTCATTACATTATATTTGCTCATTATATTATAATTTGCTCATTACATTATAATTTGCTCATTACATTATAATTTGCTCATTACGTTATATTTGCTTATTATATTATAATTTGCTCATTACATTATAATTTGCTCATTACATTATAATTTGCTCATTACATTATAATTTGCTCATTACACTATAACTGAAACTTAAACTTTAAATTATAACTTAAGCTATAAATTAACTGTAAAAAAAACTACACTATTTTCAACTCTGCCAAAAAAGAAAATAATAACATTATATTTAAATATGAGAGATATTATGTTTAAAAACTAACAATTACGAACTAATGTAGTAAAAATACCGCATAGCTGATTTAGGGACAGGTAGGGGGAATGCAGGCAAAATATTTTTTTTTTTTTTTTTTTTGCTATTAGATTTCTTTGCACTAATTTGACTCCTGATAAAGATAATTATGATGTTCCATTACCATCTAAAGACCTACCAAACTCTTGCTATTTGAAACTCTGTTATATTGGTAAAATATCTGAGAAAGTGATGATTACAAACAATAATTAGGAGATGTAGTAAGTCGGTAACAGTACAATTGGTTTTAATCTAAAGATCACCTTCATATAGATTTAAAATCATTTCTTGTTTACAAATTTGTTTGTGAAGAACATAAATCTTGTTATATTGGTAGAACCTCTCACCACTTAAAGACAAATATGATTGAACACTACAGAAGAGATAAAAACTCTCATATTTATTAGCATCTTCACTCAAAAGAAAAAGTAATGTTTTACTAATTATAGTAACGAATGCTTTTTGATTCTGGATCATGCCAATAACAAAAATTAATTAAAAATTAATGCAAGTATTCAAATAGAATGGGAAAAACCCAATATGAATAAAACAACCATGTTAAAATTACTATAACCATTTAAAATAGTTTACCGGTTCTTTTGTTATATTTGACATTTGTTAAATGGTTTTTAATAATTCTTTTTGTATATATAGGAAAATTGTTATCAATTTTATGGCTATTGTTTATTTTTACAATTATATACTACACTATACACCATTTTTGAAAATATATTTTAACTGATGATGACTATATATAGTCAAAATATATTTTGAATTTAAATAATACAAAGCTTTTAAATAAATTTTTAAAAATGTCTTATTTTTAAAAGTATTTTCAGATTTTGTGCTGAGAAGTTGTAGATTTGCCTGTAAACGGTATTTTTAAACCCTCTAGGCGCAATAAACAATGCTCGCTCAGCTTATAACAATAGTATAAAATCACGCTTGTTCAAAAGTTTGGGACAGAAAAAAAAATAAGCTTTTAAATGGTTTTTTTATAAAATATTTATAATTAAAGTTTTTAGGTACTGATAAAACCTGTTGATTTAACAGTAAAACTCCATCTTCCTTATACTTATATCCTTATAGAATGTACTCATATAAAATATATAAAATAAAAGCATTACATCACTCGCTTTCTGCACGTTTCTGTTTTGCTGTTTTGTCAGCATTTTTCCGTTTTGCACTAACATAATAAATGAACAGTTTGAAGTTGTTACAGCTAATTTCAATAATGGAATTTTAACTATTTTAACCAAGTGCGTGTGGAAGCACAATGTGAATATAAAAATTTGCAAATGAAATGGGAATAGAAAGCTTCTGAATTTTTTTAATTTTGTAAAAACGTCAAGTAAGATTTATTTGATTTATTGTTAATAATATTCCCCACATCGTTTATAAAAAAAAAAAAATTTCATAATGGAGATTTTTTTAAATTCATTTTTGTATAGTTTAAATAAATTTAAAAAAATATGTTTACTAATTATCACTTAATTTACAAAAAAAATTAACTATTAAAAAATTTCAAGAAATAAAAAAACCGTTCATTGTAAATATTAAGTTAACAGCGTTTTTAATACATATCAAAAAAACAACGAAAGCAAAAAATTTTAGCCACAAATTTATTCTTCAATACTATTATAAGAACTTATTAGGCACTTGTGTTTTTGTTTGGTTGCGTAATTTTTTACAACTAATAGTTTAAAAAAATAGCAATCCGGCGCAAATAAAAAACAAGAAGTTGGGAAGTATAAAAAACTACATTGTTGAAGTAGTATAAATGTGCTGTTGTAGATACTACTTCAAACATTGATGAATGAAAGTCGTATAACAAATAGAAAGCTTTTTATAAACACAATCTTGCACAACTTTCAAATTTCAAGATTGCTCTGTCGACCATGACCCTGAGCGCGCATAATTGCGCTTGATGACAACATATTATAATTTTAGGAGCATGATATAACACGCTTGGCAATTTTCTTCATCACAAGCCCTGTATATACTACTGTGATCAAAAAGTAAGGTGAATTTTTAATTTAAATTTCCCGCCTTATTCGAATCGTCCAATCTTTTTTATTTTTAAGTTGGTAGGAATGTCATTAACATTTGCGCCAAATTACATGTCAAACTCATAATTTTTTTTTTGTTTACGCTTGTTTCTGAAGTACCAAAAGTGCATTCGGCGATTTTCACGATGTCTTATTTTGTTGAGCAAAGAAGTGCTATTAAATTTTGTTTGCGGAATGATATTTCTGCTGCTGAAACGTATCGAATGTTGCAAAAGGCCTTCGGTGAAGAGACTATGTCTCAAAAAAATGTTTACGAGTGGTACAAAGACTTCAAAGAAGGCCGAGAACGTGTTGATGACTTGGAACGCTCCGGACGACCATCGACTTCGATTGAAGATCGCCACATCAACAAAATCAAAGAATTGGTGCCTGCAAATCATCGGTTAACCATTCGAGACCTTGTCGACATGGTTGGAATATCATTTGGGTCGATGCAAGCAATTTTGAAGGATCATTTGGGCCTCAGAAGACTCAAATCACGTTTGGTGCCGAAATTTCTCAATTTCTTTGAAAAAAAGCGTCGCGTTAAAACGTGTGAAGCAATGCTTTCTGACTATCAAGACATCTACAAACAAATTATTACTGGCAATGAGACTTGGGTCTACGCATACGACCCTGAAACAACCGACCAATCGAGTGAATACCGTGAAAAAGGAGAGCCGAGACCGAAGCAACCACGTCAAAGTCGCTCAAAAATCAAGGTCATGTTGACTGTTTTCTTTGATTATTGTGGTGTCATGCACTACGAATTCCTTTCAACTGGCCAAACTGTCAACAAGGAATATTATTTAAGCGTTATGCGACGTTTGCGTGAAGCTATTCGCAAAAAGAGACCAGAATTATGGGCCAATAACTCTTGGATTTTGCACCACGATAATGCGCCTTCGCACACAGCACTGGTTCTACGTGAGTTTTTCGCCAAAAACTCTACCCATGTTGCTCCACAACCACCGTATTCGCCCGACTTAGCACCGTGTGACTTCTGGCTGTTCCCAAAGCTCAAGAGACCACTCCAGGGAAATCATTTTGAGTCCATTGAAGAGATCCAACGTGAATCGGCACGCGCATTAAAGGCTATCCCTACCGAGGACTTTTAGGCATGCTTCGAAGACTGGAAAAAACGTTGGCAAAAGTGCATTGGGGCCGGGGGGGATTATTTTGAGCGGGACGATACAGATTTGGAAAAATAAATAAAGATTTTTCATTTTATAAAAAAATTCACCTTACTTTTTGATCACAGTAGTATATATATATATATATATATATATATATATATATATATATATATATATATATATATATATACATATATATATATATATATATATATATATATATATATATAAATATATATATATTTATATATATATTTATATATATATTTATATATATATTTATTTTATTTTTATTTTTTTTACTCTAAATTATGCACGGAGTGTTGCTGCATCGACTATCTTATAGCCTGACTCACAAGGGAGTGCTGCTACATCGACTGACAAATAGCCTGACTCGCAAGGGAGTGCTGCTACATCGACTGACAAATAGCCTGACTCATAACAGAGTGTTGCTATATTTACTATCTTATAGCCTGACTCACAAGGGAGTGCTGCTACATCGACTGAGGGTTTGGTTGGAGCAGGCAGCCTTTCAAGTAATAAAAAAAAAAATCTGGTCCTGCATTTTAATTTTTACTTTTTGTCAACAAAATACGGAAAAACTTTCTGACAACCAGTTAGGGGTTATATATATATATATATATATATATATATATATATATATATATATATATATATATATATATATATATATATATATATATACATATATATAAATATAAATATATATGTATGTATGTATGTATGTATGTAAATATATATATATATACATGTAAATATATATATACATATATATATATATATATATATAAATATATATATATATATGTATATATATATATATATATATATATATATATATATATATATATATATATATATATATATATATATATATATATATATATATATATATATATATATATATATATATATATATATATATATATATATATATATATATATATGTATATATATATATATATATATATATATATATATATATATATATATATATATATATATATATATATATATATATATATATATATATATATATATAAATGTATATATATATATACATGTATATATATATTAACTGTAATCTTTTTCAGTTTTTTTTAAAACTGTAAAAGTCCCAAAAAATTAACAAAAACAAAACAATCAGAGGTTATCAAAGATTTGTTTTGTAACAATTATTCAATATAATTTAAAGAATACATTTGGCATTAATATTTAAGTTCTTCAAGTTTAAAATTTCTACCCTCGACAAAGTTTCATACACAACTTTTAAATAGCTCTCTGTGGAGGGTTTTTTTTAGGAAAAGGTGAATACAGTAAAAAAATATTTAATTACTACCTGAACATTCCGCTTGAAAACTGCAATCTTTTTTCATTTCAATTGCAGCTCCTGTGCAATTGCCATCAATAGCTGTGCTTAAACAAGTGCAAACACTTATAGTTGATATTGTCTCACTTAGTTGACAAATTTCGGTACAACTACTCCATGAACTCCATTGGCTTAAACTGTCTGATATAAGTAAAAAAATATATATACAATTAAACAATAGGAAGACTTTTTCTTAGATTATATCCAAAAAAAAATTTCAGTAAATAATTAGGCTTACATTTATTATTTGATAAACTTCTTATTGTCAATATATTAACTAATTTAAACACTAAAAGGTTGACTTTCAGCTGATTTTAAATGACTAAAAAGTTTGATGAACTATAGTCCTATTCAAAAAATGCCACCTTAACTCAACAATACAAGTTGCTCGCTATTCTATTTTATTTATTTTTTTTTTTAATTTTTTTTTTTTGTGAGGGAATAGGACAATTTTAATAAAAATTTCCAACACTTAGTAAAACATAAACATCAAATATTCCCAACATAGCAAAATTGCGGTAAAAAATATATTCCTGGCTAACAACCTGACTGTCTATAATAAATATATATAATTATTAATACAAATTAGGTCTAAAATAAATAATAGCCTAAAATAATTAAAATATTAGTCTAAAATAATTTAAAACTTGTAAAATTACTTGTCCAAAATTTTTCAAATGATTAAAAAAGGCATCTTTCTTCATAATAGTCTAAAAAATTTAAAACACAAGTCAGGTCAGGTGTATGATCATCATGATCACCCTGCTACTGGCAATTTGTAACCTAGTGGAACCTATTCCACGTCCTACTGCTTGTGGGATTTGCTTTCTAAGCGAAGGCTCGAAGAAGTTTGCTTTCTGCTTTTTTGTGCATCTTTTACATTGTTGGAGGTGCCTTAGTTACTGTTTTAGCTCACCTGTAATCTACTTTATATGTATGTTTGTGTTCTGTCTGAACCTCTGAAGTGGTGTTCACTCACCCATAAGTTACTTGATGTGTGTTTGTGTTCTGTCTGATTTTTTGGTGTGGTGTTTACTCACCCATAAGTTACTTTATATATGTATGTTTGTGTACTGCCTAAATCTCTGGGGCAGTGTTTACTCACACGTAAAATATTTATGTCTGTTTGTGTTCTGTTTAATTGTTTAAATGTTTAGTTTAAATGCTTAAATCTGTTTTGATGCAGTGTTAAATCATTATCTAACTAGTTACTCCAACAATAAACATACACTCACCTTAATTTCTAGTATTTGTTAGATGTAATATTTTTCCAGTCTAGGTCAGGTTCAAGATCATTACAATCACCCTCCTTCTGGTATAATGTAATCCAGTACTACCTGTCCCATACGCTGCTACCGTGTAGGGTGTGCTTTTTTAGGCAAAGGTTAGGAGAAACTAATTCCACCTTAAATTCCCCGGCCTTGGGACTCATGGTTGAGTAAAAGGTAGAGATGGTTTCTCAATAAAAATACTCATCTTGGGCAGATGTTAACTGCATCCAGCTAGTGTCTTGTAGAAGGCCACCTAAGCAAAAACTTTAGGGCACCTTATGTGTAGAGGCCACATAAGGTGCCCTATGTTACAACTTAGGGTTAATTAACAGGACTGAGACAATTGCTTAGCTCATTGTTTAGTAGGCTGTGCTCTATCTATGAATGAGTCAAGTTCTTTTTAAACTTAAATAAAATCCAAACAAGCCAAAATATTAAACATAAAAAAACATCCCCACCACCTAACTGTTTCAATATATCTTTTACAAATATTTGTGGTCTGCGAAGCAAACTTCTATCAGTGGAACCTTGCTTCTTACAAAAATTTAAACTTGCTTGTTCTTAATGAGACTAACTTAAATTCTGCTATTTCTTCTTTAGATCTTGGTGTTGATGAATAGTATCCTTTGATTCGCAAAGACTTTAATAGTTACATACTTGGCTTGGGGTATTCATACACATTAATTTACCTATTTTTCATAATATCAGGTTGGAAACCTTTGACCATTCTTTTATGTACTTTTGCTTAGCGCCTCTGAACTAATCATAGTTCTAATTGTTCTTTATCAATCTCCTTTTTCCCAAGATTGCACTCTTTTAGAGGTAATTTTTGATCAAATTGACCATTTGCTTTCTATTTACTCTTTTGCCAATATTGTTGTTATTGGTGATTTCAATGCTCATCACACTGAATGGCATAGCGCTAATGCCGCTGACCATGCTGACACTAAAGCCAATAACTTCTGCATTTCTCAATTTCTTACTCAGATAGTTAACTTTGTGACTTATTTTGCTGACCCTAATCATTAGGTTCTGATGATGCAATGATCTCTTCAAATCTTTTATCTTGTTCTTCTTTTTCAGATGCATCCTATCATCGCACTACTTACTACTACCAAATAGCTGATGGTATTTCTTTTTTTGATTTTCTTCATGATGGTCCTTGGATTGATGTCCTTCTTCATCCAGCTGATATGTCTCCTATGTAACCTCCTGGATTCAAGCAGGTGTGGAAGTTTTCCATCCTTCTTGTCTGTTCCAAGTCAAGCCTCATTCTACTCCATGGTTTTCACCCTGTTGTGCAGCTATAGCTACTATATATATTTTTATACCTTTTTCAAAAGAACAACTCTTTTGAGAATAAATGCCTATTTATTATTGCAAGAATTTGACATAAAAAAGTGCAGTCAGATGCTAAGCTCAACTATTTTCAGTTCACTAAATCTGGTATCTTATCTCAGAAGTTAGGTTCTAGAGACTTTGGGAAAATTTTCAACAGCTACACTAACTAGGGTAGGTCTAACATTCCATCTCTCATTCATCAAATCCTATTACCACTTCTAAGAATAAGGAAGAATTATTTGCAAAGTACTTTTCTTCTAAATCGACTCTCCAATCTTATGGCTAATTTCTTCTTGTGTCAAATATCTTACTGTCAGATAATCAATACGGTTTTCAATCCTTTAGCTCTACAGCTGATATGCTAACTGCTGTAAACGAAAATTTTTATTGTGCATTAGATGGAGGTGGAGATGCTAGAGTTATTGCTCCTGACATATCTAAAGCTTTTGATAAAATTTGGCATGGTGGCCTTTTCCATTAGCTCGTTTCATATGGTGTATTTGGGAAAATTTTAAGATAATCAAATTGTTTTTTTCTAACCCTTTTATTAAAGTCACTCTTGAAGTCACTCTTCATTATTTCCAGCAACTTCTGGTTCTATAGTTGGTCTTGTTTTGCTTCTCATCTACATTAATGATCTTTTTGATAACCTTTTATCTAAAATGGCTCTATTTGCTGATGACTTGACTTTATACTCCTGTTTTAGCAAAAAATCTTTTATTTTTGATCGTTTAGAACAGGCAGTCAATCTTAAATCTGATGCCACTTATATAACAGATTGGGGTTTGCAGTGGCTTGTAAACTTCAACTCCAACGAAACTCAGTTATTTACAGCAAACAACTAATGCAATACTTCCGTCATTACTATACTAATGAATGGCAAACCTTCTTGGATTATTGTTTGATACTGAACTTTCATGAAAATTATATATACAATCCATTGCTAAATTAGCATATGGTTAGATTGCTTTTCTATATTGTGTTTGCCATTTTCTTACTCCTGATTATATTCTCTACCTCTACAAATCTCTTATAGGTCTCTGTATAGAATACTGTTGTCATATTTGAGCTGGTTCTTTTAATGATGCTCTTTTTCTTCTAGACAAGAACCAAAAATGCAATGTAAATATAGAAGGACCCGCTTTGTCTCCTAAGCTTGAGCCTCTTTCCCATTGTCATAAAGTTGCATCTCTTTCTCTTTTCTACAAATACTATCATAGACACTTCTCAAAAAAGCTATCATTAAGTTCCATCAACTAAAACTCATTCTCAATTGACTTGTCATTCAGCAAAGTCTTATTCGTTTATTGCATCTGTCCCTGCATGCTCCTAAAAATTTTATTTGATTAGTTTTTTCCCCTCACTTGAACTCTTTAAAACTCTTTGTCATCTTTATGTTTTCTCATACAACTTTTCAAGTCTTCTGCCGATGAACTTTTTGCTCTATAACTCTATTCTCTTTTTCTCGTAACTCACAATTTAACAATGGTTGCTTGCCGCCTTGTTGGAAGTAAATCAGAACTTTAAAAAATGATAAGAATATGATTGCAATAATAAAAGTAAAAATTACAAAATATTTTATAAGTTAATATTAGCGAAAGAAACGAATGTAAAAATTTGACAAAAAAAAAAGGAATAAAGAAAAAAATAAGTAAATAGATGGATGGATGTAATACCATTGTAACAGCATTTTATAACATCATAATTGACATTGTCTGTAGACACTGAACAATTACGACTTCTTTTATAATAATCTTCTTTGTCTTTGGTCCATTCACCCCATTCATTCCATTCAGCTAAAGCACCTTGAAAATAAAGATAAATATAGAATAAAAATAAATAATACAAAAAAAAATAGAAAAAAGAAAGAAAATTTTCTAAACAACCAAAGATGAAAAAATACAAATGCCTTAAGACTTTTAGTTTAGCATTTAACAGGTAAAAATAATATCAAAAATATATTGTCTAAAATAACATCATAATAGATCATTAAACAAATCAACATACATCTTTTTTTTGTAAAACTTATCTAAATTCGACTGTTTCTGAAGATATAACTTTGTCTGAACTGACGATTTTGAACCAATGCAAAATGAATTCTATATTTTTTTTTTATTTTAACACTCATTATTTTAATGATGCAAGAAAAAATTTAAAAATATAATTAGCCATTATAGCGATAAAAAATAAAGATAATCAGAATAATAATAAATAAAAACATAACTTTTTTCTAATATCGTTAAAACTCAACATATATGTATATTAACTAAAATATGGTACAAATCCAAAAATTTTCAGTATAGTAACAAAAACACTCATTTCAATATCATAAGTTCATTTTGCTGTTGCTTATTTGATATTTTAATATCCATGCTATTCCACCTCATTATTACACACAACAAATTTATCAAAGATAAAACTTTATGATTGGTTTTTAAATTTAAAAAACAGTAATGAGAATTTGTTTGTGTACAGTTGTGGCTAAATGTTCTGGAGAGTGTTTATTTTCTGTTCTAAAAAGATTTAAAAAATTACATGAGTTCAATAATGTCAAACTAATCTCCTAATGTATCAGCTTTAAATATTGAAATATACCTTTTAAAATCTTCAAATATAGTTTTATTAGTTACCGATTTTGCCACAGAATAACGCATTGTCAATACAATTAACACTTTAAAAATGATATTCCATATTATTTTAACTTTTAAATACTATGTTAATATAGATTCAAGTTGGTGGTGAAATAATTAAATTATTGTAGATTTTAAATTTATTCTGGTTTACAAAAAAAACTTATTTAGCTCTATCTTTATTTTATATATTTACCTCTAATATCTGTTTCAAATTATTTGATATTAATTTTTGTCTAAAAAAATAAAGGTGAATTATGGCAATTTTTTGTAATAAAAATAACTTCATCAACATTAGCTTTAACATTTGAAGAAGCAAGTTTTCAAAGAAATTGTTAATATTGCATCAAATTAAAACATAACGCATCTCTGTTTTTATATTAATAAACAAGAGATATTCACTGAAATTTAAAAAAAGAACACTTGTTTTTATTGGTTATATTAAAAATTACATAATAAAATTTTAAATAAAATTTGTAAATATGGAGTATATTTTATTTAAGATTTTTTTTCTAATTTTTTTAGAGCAGAAATATTTTCTTTTTCTTCTGGAGTATATAATGTAAAATAAATTATAAGCATTATAAATATATAAAATTTAACAAAGTTTGCTGCTTTATTTAATATTATTTACCATCAATTGCTATTAAAGGATACACATTTTATATTAATTATAGAATACAATAATGAGTATTTTGTTCAGGTTAAAAGCTATATATCAACAAACATGTATTGAGTTTTGAAATTGAAATAAACAACAACATGAACCTGCATGTTTGCAATCTTTCTTGCTTCTACCTTTTTACACTTAGTTTTTCATATAGGTGTGGTAAGTTAAGAGTTATTGCTTTTGGTAATCAGTTTCATATATCAAAACACACTTGTGGACATTTTTTCTAATAGCTTACAATGCTTTGTGATCTTTTATTACTATACATTACCAGAGGGTATCTAAATTTTCTCTTGCTTACAATTGCTTTTAATTTAAGAGTGTTGCAAAACATCTGGGCTAGCTATAACAACCAATAAGCAATATTTTTAAATTTTTCTAGTGTTGTATATAATTTATGTATGGGAGTAATAAGTGTAAAGTTTTAAAAAGAAATTAGGCTATTGTTTCAAAATACTTTTCTTGCTAAATGATTGGATAAATGGGAAATTAATTTGAAAAAAATTATACCAAGTTAATTATAGTCTATTGATATTAGTAAATAAACTTTAAAACTGTTTCAAAAAATCTATTGTATGAGAATCACAGCATAGTCAAGTTTTACCATCTGGTTTATAGTTTGTTACAATGGTTGTTTTTTTATATCTTAGAATTATAAAAACAATTAGAAAAACAAACTAATTTTTTGAAATCTTTATTTTTAAGAAAAAATTCTAAAAACCACGGATGTTTTGAGTTGTGAGGGTTTGAATAAGTATTTTTACTATATTGCACAAAATTGGATAGAAAAGTCATAATTTTTTTTGCTATTATTATTTGGTTTTTTATGAAATTACTCAAATTCACTTTTATTATTCAATACGTTTTTTTGACATTTGTTTTGATTTAAACATACGCGCAAAAGCCTCTCTTTCAAAATCAGCGAATCAGATTGCGCATATATCTGCCTATTCTGAGTCTGTATAGGGTTTCAAAATATGCCGGCGGTAACATAGTGGTCCTACGATGACATATTTGCTGAGATTCTGCCGGGTTGTGAACGAAGGAACGTCGTAGAACCGATGAGCAAAACTCAGCGGTACAACAGGGTTGCCAGGTGTTTTTTCGGCAACAAGCCAAAAATAGATAAAAAAATTAACCAGAAATAAACCAAGACAAAAAAAAATAAAGATAAAACTAAAATAAAACCAGAATAAAAAAAAAAGAATAAAGTAGAACTATTTTATTCAAAAATTTATTTGGTTAAGTTTTATTCTGTAGAGCATTTAATAAAGTTCCGCCAATACTTGAAGGTTGTCTTCATTTTCACATACATATGTTGCGTAAATTTCATTTCCGACCTTTCAAATCACTGATTCGGGAATGTTAAAGTTTTTGGGCTCATTAAATAAGAAAATCTTTCGGCTCATTAAATAAGATTTTCTGCGAACGACTGCATCGAACACTTGGTTTGACATTCAGTTTCTCTGCTTACTTTTCACATAAGTGACCTGTGAAAAGACTCTCATAACAAAACAGTTAGACACAGGAATACACAGACAAGCAAAGCAGTAGTCGGAAATGTTGCGAAATGTCAACATAGTCCCTTAAAGCTATCCAGAATTCAGCAGTATTTTGAACTTATTTTTCTCTAAAAATGTCAGATTCAGTCCATTCAACGATACTGACTTTTCTGCATATGTTTTCAATTTCTTGACTTTTTGTACCCATTAGGTGAGGAAAAGATAGCTTTTAAAATGGAACCTTTTCAACTTGGGAAAGAACTTTCATTGGAGACAGATTTGATAAGCGTGAAAAATTATTAAACTGTTTTCTGGAAGTCTTTTTTCAAGCTCAGTTATAGCCCTCTGAAGAGAATCATGACAGCGAATTTTTACATTTTTGACTGATTCTTCAGCATTCAGTTTTGCATTTGGAGGTTGCCCTTGAATGTAAATCTGGCACACTGAGGAGAATTTGGCTCCAAAACTAACACACTGAAAAGGGAGTACAAAGCCCTTAGTGTCGAAAACACGCTGTTTTAAGCTTTTGAGATGCATATTTAGCTCATTCGTTAGATCTTCTGGATCGATATTTGACCTTTGAAAGAGTGAGTTTAGACGCTCAAACTCTTGAATAACTGGAGTGAGAAAAACAACATAGAGGTAAAGGGTGCTGTCTTAGAACGTTTTGCTTATCAAAGAGATTTTGTAATGGACCTCAGAGTCTGCATTTATTTCATCACAAATAAAGAATGCTTTCAGTTCTTGCCAATTCACAAGCAAGTTATAAAAACACTTTCCTCAAACCAACGAGTAAATTGCAGAAAACTTCTGAAAAAGGAATGGGGTTCCTGCGCGTTTATTGTTTGGATTCATAAGTTCAAATAGTTTTTCATACTCGCTTCGACGAAGAATGCTTTTGTTAAAGAACTAGGGAACCTCACTCAGAAGAAAGCCGACTGGAGATAGAATTGCATTAAAAGCATTTTGCACCACAAGATTTAGAAAGTGGCAAATGCATTTCATCATAATACAGTTAGGCGATTTAGTCAGTACACGAGACCAGACTAAGTTAGGTGTGCCAATACCATTTGAAGCATTATCTTAACTGTATCTGATGCAGTTTTTAAGAAATAATCCGATAGAGTGGAGTTTGTCATTTAAAGGATTAAAGATATCTTCGTCAGTTGTTGAGATCGTCTGGCTGTGACGCAGTTGTTAGAACGCTTGCTTTATAAGCAGGAGATCCAGGTTCGAAACGAGCTCTGGACATATTTTCGCGTCACGGTAAGGAAGGAGGCGTGAACTTCCTGGTTAAATGCACTTCCGCGGTGCTCTGTGACAAGACCGTAAGGACTTCTTGGGGCACCTAAAATAAAACAAAATAAAAATAATAAGAAAAGATCACTTGAATGAGGTCAGGAATGTCATCGATAATCTGTTTCTCTTTTTCTGAAAAATATCTCACGCATATTGCAAAGTGCTTGATTGAACTCAAATCCGTTGATTCATCAATGAGGGTGGAAAACGGCTTTGATTTGATTTCTTTCGAAATTTCTTCTTCTAGAGTTAACTAGATGGCAACCCTGCGGTACGAGCAAGGCACGCTAGCATCGTGCCAGCATATTGTGTCGATGGCGGGAACACGGCGTGAGAGAGGCATGTTTGCTGGAATGTGAAACCTTGATATTGACGATGCTCGAGCAGCCGTGGGGCATTGGTAGCGCACTTGCCTAAGAAACGTGAAATCCGTGGTTCATACCTCACCTCTGAGCAAATTATGCATCATCGGTTGGGAAGGATGCGTAAACATCCTATGAAATGCTCTTCCGCGATGCTCTGTAATAAGACTGTAAGGACTTCTTGGGGCACCTAAAGTATTAGAGGTGAAAAAAAAAAAAGATGACCCAGAACAATAAACTTGAACAAACTTGAGAAAATTATTTATATTTTTCACTTTACTAAGTGATTGTTCACCCTCGATAGGTGACTCAGGAATAGTGTTCAAAATCCGAAGCATCATGCAAATGTATGGAAAAACGCCTTAAAGTTTCTTGTCAAAGATTTGATTGAGTAGCTGCATTAGATTTCCTCAAATGAAAATAGTTTTTGAGGATATTTTTAAAACGATACACTTCTTTAATGAGATGATAAAACCGTGCAAGTTCTTAAGCTTTATTTTAAACGTAAAAATCATCTTTATTTAATCAGACGAATTAAAACATATTTCCAACGTACCTACTCGCCTCAAATCTTAAATAAATTTCTGCTGGACCAGACTATTTAAATTAACATTAAAAACGTTTACTTTGAAGTCTTTAGTTTTGCTGTCGTGGAAAAGGACAGTGCTTGATGCCTTATCGTGAAAGCGCTTTAGCTTAAGCTTTCTTTTAGCAGCGAGTTTAATTTCGAATTCTAGTGGCCTAGCTATAGCTAAGGCCTCTTGGAAAGTTTTCAACCAAGAGCTTCTAATCCGTTTAAAATCTTTCAGCAGCTTTCCAACCAAACGTAGTTCTTCATCAATAAAAATGACTTCAGACTAACATTGTTAACAGAGTTAACGATGAGTTAGGGTAACGTTACCAGAGTTAACGTTAGGATTAGAGTTTTGTACCAAATCGTAACTAGCGTTACACGTTCAAAAGATGATAGTTATTATTTTAAGTACCTTGCCTGGCTGAGCTGCTGGTCAATAAGAGCTGCCAATATTATCTTGTCATAGAAATTCTATGCATTAAAGTTCCCGCTTCAGTGAGTATCTTTCAGCGCTTGCACTAATAAATACGTACCAAGATTCGACATTCTCAAAGAACACTTTGATCTCAATGGCTGATTCAACTGCGTGCACACAAGCCAAATTCAGACTGAAACACTCATTAATCGTTTTTTGATTTGCCAGCAATTAGTTTAACTTTCAGAGTTACATTGAGGAAAAAACTAATAATAAAGGTTATCTATTCAGTGTGAGATATATTGGGGGTACCATCGACTATTATTGTGAAGTAAATGATCATTCTGGATTTCTTTAACAGCTGCTCATTTTGAGACAACGGAGAGAAGTAAGGACACTCATTCTGAAGCCCTATTGTTAATGGCATCCTACATTTTCCAAGTAAGATGCAATGATGGATTGTGGCAACAAGTAAAATTCAAAGCAGCCAGAAATTCTCAATTTTCTTTCCTATTCACGTGCGTTGTTTTACTTGCATACATAGTTGTACACATTAATAATAATTAAATTATGCAATAACTATATAAATAATTAAAATTGATATTGAGAGGACTTTAAAAGGAGTTACCTAGAAAAACTAAATTCCAAAACATGCATGCATGTTAAAAATTTTATAAACATAACTTCTATGAATTCCATATTTTAATGCAAGTTTTCTCTGGGAGATTCCAACTTTATTTTCAGCCTTGTTAATAAGTGAAGTAGTTTTTCTTATGTCCATTTTTGTATGATTTTCTGCCGCTTGCAGACATTCTTTTAAGGTCAATATTGTCGTCAACTCTTTTAATAATATTATAAATTGTTCGCCTTGCAACTTTCATTAGCATAAAATGATGCACTGTAAATGTTTTCCCTTCGTCTATGTTATCTAAATAGAAGTTTCCAATAAGCTTTCGTTTGTCGCTTTCTTTAATTCCATCCATTTTATGTCTATAATTTTAATTGCCAAAATCAGTTTCAGATTATGAAATAAGAATGTCTAGTGAATATATTTAATTCGAACTGCAAAATACTCGAATTTGTTCGCGAGTTTCGAACGTTCAAATTTAGTGCAAATTTTAAGTAGCCTTGTGTAATATGTGTATGTGTGTATATATATATATATATTTAAAGAATTGAAAAAAACGAAATGTGCATGTGATTTTAGGAAACAAAATAAAGCTTACCGGTTAGTATTTCAAGTAAAGAAATGAAAACCATACATGCAAAACATCTCATATCGTCTATATAAAAGTTTTATTTGTTTGTATTATATATATACGTGTATATATATATATATATATATATATATATATATGTATATGTATATATATATATATATATATATATAAAGATATATATGTTTATATATATATATATATATATATATATATGTATATATATATATATATATATATGTTTATTATTAGGTGATTATATATATAATCAAATAATCAAATGTATATGTATATCGTCAGATGAGGTAATATGGCCACCGTGGGTTATAAACCTAATAACCTTTTTTTTTTAATTTTTTAATAAAAACTGCTAAAGTTTTGAAGATGCATTTTGCGAGATGCAAGTGATTTTTAAAATAAATTTAAATCTTTTTGAAGACAACAATACAAATAATCTATCTGAAGAAAACGTAAATATTTTACAAGAAAATCGATTAAACTATTAAATAAATTAGTTGCGCATCCCAGTTAATTGTGCGTTTAGGCCCAAAATATTTATGTTTCAATTTTTTACTGAGTTTTTTGTTGAAAGTGTTATTAGATCAGAAAACGTAACTATTATTTTCCTGTGTAAAGTTAAAAACTAGTTTTTATCATAAATATTTTGAGATAATGATTTTATCAGAATGTAAATAGATAAACAATTCGAATTCGAATCGAAGTAAATGATAAATCTTGTTTTAAACAGATAATAATAAGTTTTAACGATTTATCAGTCAAGTCTCATTAAAAAAACTTTAATAAAAAAACTTCATTTTAAATTTAGCCAGTTCTCTTATTCCAACTTTAGGCAGAATTATTTCAGATTTCCAGTCCCGTTAACACTGAACTATGCTCTGAGGAGGCTGACTTCGTATCTTTTAATATGCTCTTGCTGCTGAACAAAATTGAAGAAATAGGGAATATAATCAGTTCGGAAGATATCAGCAGTTTTGAATCAATTGACTGTGAAGATTCTCCAAAATATGTTGAAGCAATCAAGGAAGATGTTGAAGATTGTTTGTCTCTCGAAGAAAATAATGGTAATGCAGTTGCTATGGATAACAATTCTGATGAAGAAGAAGCTAATAATGATGAGATAGACGATGGTACAGGCTTCTTAAGTATTGAATTTATATATTTATCTCTGATCGATATTGGCAAGCAATTAAAATGTCAAAAAGCTAAAGCAATTTTAAAAGACGACAACGATAAATTAATGAATAGCTACGAACAACTATCATCAAACATAGGTCAGTAGTTATGAAAATTAAACGAGAAAAGCCGCAGAATGCATAGCGCAATTAAGCGAGAGACTACTGTATTTAGTCTTTGAGGTAGCTAATTTCCAGACATCGACCAAACTTCAAACATTTATATGTTTACACTCATGTCAAATAAGGATGCTTTGCAAAAAATTAAGATTATTGGCGCTTGTAATGTTTCAGATATTTTCAGATATTATATAAAATAAAAAGTAATAAAAGATTATATGTGATAAATACGCCTTTTATCAGATAGATTATACCAGTTATATGTAATGTACCAGTGTACATTACATATACCTTTTTTAAAACTGTTTTAACTTTAGATGTCCCTACTTATACCAAATATATTAATTTACGTCGTTTTATTATAGCAAAATATTTTATCAAAAAGGGAAATAAAAAGGAAAAAAAACAACTAAAAAAGCGCAATCTAACAGTACAGTTACATAGTCAAGATTTTGCGTGAAGGGGTAGCAACCAGTACCGTTACAAGAAATTGTGAGAACAATTACTAAATTTATAACCCAGAAGAATCTCAAAATTTATGTTAAATCAACATAAAATGACTGTTATTTGACAAAAAAATAGTATAACTTATATTTCACTTACTTACAAAGTATAGCATACATTTCAAAGACAAAATTCTTTTAAATTTGTAATTGTAAATAACATTTTTTTAAAATTACTTTTATGTAAGTTGCCTTAACGCGGTAAGCACGAATCCTAATAATGCCAATCTAGCTGACCCAAGAACGCATCTATATGGGGCAATAGCTTACATGTCAAGGTACCATGCTTTGTAGTGTGACAATAAAAACACCTGTCAAATGAGAAGCAATACATATAATTTTTTAAAGTTGGTGCAAATGTAGCATATGGCCACACCAGACTCTGGAAAGAATTTCAGTCTTATTGGTTTACTAGTTAAGAATTTATGTCAGTTTTAACTTTTTGCAAGTTTACTTTGTTAGTTTTTTGTTTCTTAGACCTCGAAACGTTACCGATTACTGTGATATTCAATCAATATCTTTAAAATAAAGTTTTCATTTGTGTTCTATTATGTAATATCAACACTTTTTAGTAAAGTTCTTTTATTACTAAATGCACCATTTTCATTCTATAGACAAAAATATTGATTTGTTATCTGAAGCGTGGTTTACATTGACTCAACATTTCCTAAAGTATAAACTACTGCTAAAATGCAAAAAAGTGATAAAAAAAGTGCAAAACCTGGCAAAAAGACAATCAGTTGGTCAAGTAAAAAGAAAACATTTCTGTCAAAAAAACTTTTTATTTGCCTTTGAAACCTTCTTAAATACATTAAAAAAAGACACTTTCAAAGTAAAAAGAAAAAATAACTATATAAACCCTTTTTTTTTACATTATATTACCATCAAGTAGCATCTAATCAAATTGTAAGACATTGTTTTTGATTTTCTCCACAAAAAATTTTTCAAAATAACTTAATATACTTTTTTAGTCGATTACTTTTCAATATCTTTACATGCAATAACAAAATTCATAATTACTTATAGCAGTTAAGGATTAAAATGTTTGAAATGTTCATTATAAACAGTAAGCTATAATTTTCTAATCTAATAAACCGAGTTATGGTTGCAGTTGTTTAGAGACTCCTACTGTTCAGATCAGTTATGCAGCATAACAATCTTTCTTTTTACTCTGGATGATTATTGTTTTCTTTGTACCTTGACCAATGAGCAGTTTCGAAAGTTTGTTTACAATAGGGCTCCAAGGGGATCTTTTATGATTGATGAAATCTGTGGTAGAAGACGATACAAATTTTTGGCGTTACGCTTGCACCAGTTATCATTAAGTAGCACTTTTTAAAAATTTCAATTGTTTCAACAAAATCCAGCTTAAGGATAAACATCCACGGATTCAAAGCAGGCTTTTACAATAATAATAAGGATCTAAAACAGGCTTTTAAAACAATAATAAGGATCCAAAGTAGGCTTTTACAATAGTAATAAGGATCCAAAGCAGGCTTTTACAAATAAATTAAAACTTTTGAATGCTTTAATTATCCGAAGAATGTTGAAAACCGAGTTTAAATCAGCAAGTTGTCGGAGCACATCAACATTTTTAAAAATTCCTGCATTAGTTTCCAACAAACTGGCCCCAATGATACAAGCTCAGCTGAATGTGAAGAGCTGGCCAATCAACAACTTCTATCCAATTAGTTTTAAGTATCTTGAAAAGATGATTGACCACTCCTATAAAGAGATGCAATGAGATCCAAAATCAGAACATTTTTAGGTCCACTGATCATTGGCTCATAAATAGCGTAGCCCAACAATTTTCCACGACCAACAACCCCGTAAGACTGCTGAAAAGACTCGAGGCTAGATTTGACACTTAGATTTGACGTCGCACCATGTACAAGGGTGCGTACCTGAATGGGTTTGAAGACCGCAAATCATATTTGCAGCTTTCATATCGAAAGCCAAAATCAATTTAACTCTATTTGCATTAATCAGTACCCAGATTTGTTCAATGTTAAAGTGCATTTCTGGAAAATCATACCGCATTAAGAATTTGTCTATTAACTACAGTGTCTTTGCCAGTCCTTTGAGTGAGATGTTGTTTTCAAAGCAGTGAGCTGATATCAACCTTTAACTCAGTATCAACAATGCTTAGACAAAATTTAAGAAAACCTTTACCACCATCGACTCGAAATTTAAAAAAATATCCACCAAACTGTTGTGAAATTAAATAACATGATTCACAAGACTTGATAAGTCGTAGCTGTGAGCAACAAGCTACACTGTACCATTTTCTAAATTTTTAAGCCACCGCAGGCAAAGAAATCATTAAAGTATTAAGCTGCTCTTAAAAAATTGCTTAATGTTTGATTTACAGTTATGGTAGTTTCTTTAATCCGTTGTTTGATAGTTCTGCTTTTAATTGTAAATTTACAAGAGCTAGATAAGTCAGTTTTGGAGTGCTTGATAGTGCCTGGGCACTACTTTAACCTGAAACCAAATTAAACATGTTCTATCTTTACATTAAACTTTGTTTAGAAAGTTTGTTTAAAACTTTCAAGTTTTTTGTTTTTAAAGTGATTAGAAACTTTTAAAAATTAAACTTCCCCAAACCTATCTTGCCTCTTTTTTTAAAGATTTTCTTTCAATATGTGTGGAAAAGTTATTAAAGTATAAATATTTACTTGGGGTAACTGTAGGTAGAGACCTGCCAGATGGTTAAGCAAGTCAAATAGTTCCTTCAGGGAATAATTCTTTAATGAAAATAACTCGAGATGCAATTTGTTTAGCTGCTATGGCAACTTTTGCTGCTAAAGATTGAAGGTTCTTCCTGAACTTTATTTGGGACCTTTTTCTAAAGGACAGAGGTATGTGCTGCAACGTAAATTTGGTAATTTCTCAATGAAATGTTTTAACCGAATTTAGTTTGAAGAGATAAGTATGAACTTGATGCTAAAATCTTACCAAATAACACAAAGAACTAAATACTAAAACCTTACCAATTACTAATTCAAAGATAAAAGATAAATAAAAAAATTTCAGAGCTTATACTCCTGATATTCAATATCATAATTAATGAATTTACACTATTTTTAAAACTTGTTGTTGTTCTCGATAAAAGTTAGAAAATTGAGCGGGAGTGACTTTTAGTATGAATTATGGTGATACGACAAATATGACCATATTTCTTACTGAAAGTCTGAATTATGAAACAACCCTTTAATCAAAGGAGATGTCAGGAGATTCGCACAATAATCAACCCTAAAAGTATTCATACTCAATAATATATCATCAGTATAAGAACCTGTATCAACAAGGATCTCTAATGGTGATACATTATTGTATTTTTGTAATTAGAGAAGGATGAGTTATTAAGATCTTTAAAAAATTTTCTCATTATTTCAACTTGAAAGTATTGTTTTTAAAACTTATCTGTTGTCCGATATAAATATTGTACCTACCAAAAACAATCCGGTTTAAAATCACACAATAGAATCCAAATACATTTCTAAGAAAAAGAATTATCTTCATGTCGAGCCATGGCCTACTATAATTATTACACGGACAAAGGTTTTTACGGCAAAAATTTGGAGACCAGTTTTTTGAAAAAAGCTATCGGATTTTTTCAAAATATGCTTAAGTAATAAAAAGACGAAAACAAAAAGAGAGAATTTTATTTAGCAGGAAGTTTTTTTTTTTTAGACGTAAAAAAATATGGAAACAATTTTTTTTAAAAAAAAAAAAAAGATTCCTAATTTAAAAGTAATTTAAACGTTATTAAAATTGCAATCAATTTTTAATATAAATTCTGCTAAAATAACGACACTAAGTTGGTATATCTACTTAATATATAATTTTGATTAGCTATAGCTAATCAAAATTATATATTATTTCTTTTAGTTCTTTTAGATTTGAAAGCAACAATCTCGACTTTCTTTTCTGCTATTGATAATGATTTGCTTATTGTTAAAGTATATATTTATAATTATATTATGAATAAATGTTATACCACTATTAAAATGTTAATCACACATGAAAATTGTTTCACTTCCACAATTTAGGAGCTTTCTAGCAACATGTCTGATATTACTAGCATTTAAAAACAAATTTTCTTGATTCAAATCTAACAAAGCTATATGGTACATATGATCCTAGACATTTTCCAGGTAACTGAAGCCCCCTCTAAAGAGCAATGGAAATGGTGACTTTTTTTTAAGATAAAATATTATAACTCTCATTAAGTTAATCATTGCACAAATCAGTAGAACTTTTTAATGTTTTTACCATAGCATTTGCTGTTTGTTTGCTAAGAGTAAACTTTCCACTTGTTTTTAACTGTATTATTTCCCATTCATTAATCCGCTGCAAAAAACAACGTAAGAACTCAGGTCTTTTTTATCATTCTTTACAACTGCATAACCAATATAGTTGTTTGAATACTTTATCTTTGAATTCGATATTAACCACCAGCTATTAAAGGGATCTTTTAATAGCTGATGGTTAATATCGAATTCTCCGTTTTGTTGTAGGCCAAATAGCAGCAAATATACGCTCTAATCTACAGACTTAATAATTCATTTAAGCGCACTTTATTCTTAAGGGGTCATCCATAAATGATGTCAGTAAATATAGGAGGGGGGGGGGGGAGTGCTGGAACGGATTATAAATTGTGGTTCAAAGTAAACTCATAAAAGTAAACTCATAAATTTGTCATTTTTTGAAATTAATTTCTTATTATTTTAAATACGAAACTCTAATTGCTCTCTAGTTGATTGTAAAACGTGATGCAACGCAAACACATAAAGTCTATTTAAAATTCGAAACGCTAACTTTTCCCTAGCGGGTTGAAGAAACTCTTTTAAAAAGCTTGCGCTAACGATGAGCAAAATCATTATTCTGATTGTGATGTTAACAATACTAATAAATCAATATTAGAATACGGATAAAACCGCATTACTTAACTTATTGATGGTCTCGTATCGAAATGCTTATGCCGATAAAAAAAAAGGCTAATATCCAGAAAGATGTCCATAGTATATGGAGTTCATTCAAAGAAGAGAAACTGGTGCATAAGGATCTTGAATCAAGAGTAATGTATTTAATCAATTTATTTAATGAAAAGGCAATGAAGTTCAAGAGCAAGCAATTATCATTTTGGGCCAATACTCCAAAACAGTCTACCCCATGTATACTCCACTTGAATTTGACAAGAATTCATCACAGTTTGTTAAGCCTACCAATAAGCGATCTGTTATTGTTGATCAACAAAGTTGATCATCAATAACAGATCGCTTTCAGTACAATTCACGTTATGTTTGACAGTGTTCATCTCTTAAAAAATATTCGAAATAGTCTTCTTAGTTCAAAGCGCTTTATATTCCATGCTTTCCATTTCAAATGACTTAACAATTCTATTTTAGCTACTGCTGGTGATATATCATGGCATCTTCTGCATGAAGTTTATGAAGAAGATGAAAAACATAGCGGCAATTTACGTAAGGCACATAAACACTCACATTTCAAACTTTAAATCCAGGAAATGATAAGCAAAGTGTTCCTAATGATTATGAATATCTTTCATAAAACTACATCAGCTTTTATTGAAAGTTATTTTCCACAAGAATTATTTGCTCCTGAATTTTCAGACATCCCTAACCTCAAAGACATGTTGTGTCTTTGAGGTTAGGGATCCTTTTAATGAGTAGTGAAAATTCTGGAGCAAATAATTACGTAAATTGCCACTATGTTTCTCATCCTCTTCATAAACTTCATGGAGAAGATGCCATGATATTTCACCAGCAGTAGCTAAAATAGGATTGTTAAGTCACTTGAAATGGAAAGCATAGAATATAAAGCGCTTTGAACTAAAAAGACTATTTTGAGTATTTTTTAAGAAATGAGCACTGTCAAACATAACGTGAAATTTCCTTTCTTCAAATAAAATAAAATGATCTTCTTCAGCTTTACCAGTTTCAAAGCATTTAATTAATAGGCCATATTCTAATACATTTCTGAATAATTACCAGCAACTATTGAACGTACTATAAATCCAGCAGACTTCCGATAAACTGATGAATTTTTTTAATTTTACGGAAATATTGTATTTTCATTGACTTCAGTTCGTAAACAATACAAGGTTTTCTAAAATACTTGTACTTTTAAGTAAATATTGGTTTTGCTTAAACCGCTGTGGAAAAGAATTTTCTTTGTGATGCAATTTTATTTGGAAATTAGAATCAATTTAAATTGATTCAATACAGTGAGCGTTACAGGGACCGATCTAGGGCTCGGCACATTTGGCGGCCGCCTAAGGAGAAATATTATATTGCTATTAAGATTTAATTTACTTTACGATTTAAAATTCCATCGGAATTTTTTTATTATTCACGGTTTCGGCGTATGTAACTTAACTACAATAGGCACGGGAGTGTTACAAACTATGAATAGGCATAATGTCTTTTTCATGAATTAGGCGAAATAAGTTTTGCCTAATCTTATCTCGGTACGTGTTGTGTATATTTAATGACTTTACTAACGAAAAGTTAGTTATGCCTAAACTAGCACGGAACTAAGTTGTAAATCCACCTAATCTGATAATCTCTCTTTTTAAACCCCTATTCCGACGTTGAGGATCCTTGACGTCCAAAAACCGGGATTTTTAGGGGATGGGTAAATTGGGAAATATAGGGATAGGCGCACCAGAGTGTACAAACATCGACTAATTTATATACCCATAGGCACAGTGAGTGTGCATACATTGACTGAGGGTTGGGTTTGGGTAGGTTTTGAACTTAAAGATTATTCTTTTTCATGTTTGCGGACTTAAAGGAGATCGTCGGAATAGAGGTTTGATAAGAGAGCTTTCCTAGATAAAAAGTCTGGAAATTAACTGTACATCTTGAAAAAATTAATAAAACAAGCCGATAAAATGCATAAGGATTTTGCAAGTTGTATTGCAAAGTTCTTTAAGTGCCTTATTTATGATGTCTGACATTGTTTATAATCTGCAAATGGCTTTAAAACAAAACGACGCAGTTTTATTAAATAAAATTTTGTCTTATGTAGTAAATTCTTTTTGCTTTCTGTATAAAGGAAACATGCATTCATCATAAGCATAATTTCTGTTCAGAAACAAACATTAAAAGCTCGAAATCGGAAAAACTTGTACCCATTCAGAAAGCTATTAACCGTTTATAATGCTTTATTTACTTTATGCTATTATGTAATAAAGCAGCAAATTATCTTCAGTGAACATAATTTATTGCTTTATTTGCAGTTTTATTAGTTAGCAAAAAGCAAACAATTTGTTTTCTCTTTTTGTTACATTATAAAAATATATGATCGGCTTCGTGAATTACAAACTGCTAGCATAGTTTTGCGATAATGCAGCTTTTATGTTTGCATATGCAAACATTTATATATTTTTTATATAGATATATACTTTTTATATATTAATAAAATATAAAACATATCTATATAAAAAAGATATATATCTATATCTATATCTATATATATATGTTGTGATGTATATATATATATATATATATATATATATATATATATATATATATATATATATATATATATATATATATATATATATATATATACATCACAACAGCAATATTACAAAAATATGCTAGCAGTTTGTAGTTTACTAAAACAACCATACGTTTTTATAGTATTATTATACCAATCTTTTTTGATTAATCTTAGAACGAGGCCTCTCGCTTTAAAAAGCTCTAGGACCCAAAAAGTCTTGATCCACTACTGCACAATACCATAATATATTATATTTATATGAAATCTAGGAATAAAAATGTGCAGGGAAAAGCAGTTTGCTAATTAATCTTGTTTTTTCTGTCATATGCCTTCAATTGTTTTTTCATAAAAATTTGTACACAGGAAGGAACCTTGACGTGGTTTATGTGCTTTAATTAAATAAAAATTTATTGATAGTTTTTATAGAAAAGATAATGACCCAAATTTAGTAAAGATTTCTAAGTTACTTGGTAAAACAAATTTGACACAGTCATAAAACTCTTGTGTGCAAAGAAAACAGGGAGGGAGGTCATAATAAAAAAGGTGAAGTGAGAATGTTTTGAAAATATGAATTCGGGTAGAAAAAATTCACAATTGATAAATTGGTAGGGGTGTTTCTTTGGCACCTGATAGTAGTTGTGCATGAAAGGGGATGGGGTTGTGAGACTGGTTAAATGAAGGAGGAGGTGGGAAGGCGGAAATTTACACAAAAAATTTTGCCAAAGGAGATATAAATCCTATATCCGCCTCTTCATTATCAATTGATGATACATTAAAAATACGATAATGTAAGACATAGGAGTCAAAGTTTTGAAAAATCCAACAGTACTTAAAGACGAAACTAACATACTTATGTGTTTTATTGAATATTTTTCCATAAAAATATCTGATTTGTCTTGAATGATTGTAGCACATCTACTAGGAGATTTTCTCGGTGGACTTGGAGTAGATAATAACAAAAAAGGTGGAATTTTTTGTTTTTCATTTTCTGAATAAATGGTTGGTATTGGTTCAAGATCATAAATAAGAGTCATTCTAATACCATACTCTAAAAAGTTTGGATCAAAGTGGACACTGCAAACACCTGAACTCTCAGTAGGAAACCAATTCTTTTTATTAACAAACTTAATCTACTTTTTTTGTAATTCAGGTCTTTTTATAGCAATTCTTTTTTGTAGTTGATGTTTTGCTTTTGTATCCACTACAGCACACTTGTTTGGCATTGTAAGTATTAAGAATCCTAAGTTTTACAAAATAATTATTTCTTACTTTACAAAGCAAAAAAAACATAATCATATGTCACGAGCAATAAAAAAATATTTTAAGTGTATCAATCAAATTTAGATTCTGAATCTAATACAAATATAATATTTATATTGTTTTTGTAATACATATGATGTTATTATAACACAATAAGTAAATATTTAACTAAAATATAATTTAAAAAATTAATTTTATAAGTTCCTGATAATTAAACTCTCAATTAAATTTATAAACAAGCATATTTTACCGCATTAAAAATACTGGTCTCACAATTTTTTGCCGTAAAGGCTTAAAAACCCGGCCGCGTAATTAGTATAGTAGTTAGTAATAGTAGGTCATAATCAAACTAAAAAAACAAATTTTTTTTTTAATCTTTAGTATTTCTGTTGCAATCCAACGAGTTCAAAGTTATTTATTTTTCCAGTGATGCAGACAAAAGCATTTTTAAGATTGTGTTTGAGGTTGATAGCGTTGAGTCTTTGGCTACTTATTCAAATAGCACTGGTTTTATGTCTTTTAATCCATCATGTACGTACACAACTTCTATGTAGTTAGGTAAGTAAGTGCTTACACAACTTTATGTATGACCCAACTTCAATATTCCAATGTAAATTCACAACTTTAGTTAAAGGTAAACTTGTTTCTTGTGAACCTCTTATATGTATACATGGTGCTTTAAATGTTTTCTAACTTTCATCTTGTTTTACAGTTCATGTATTCAAAGTGTGAACTTCCCCCAAAGGGTATCTCGTACTAAGGGTAACATACAGATGTTGATTTATTTTATTTTAGATGTCTCTTTTAAAATAGACCACGAAGATAAAATCGTAAGTTTATGTAGATTGCAACAGTAAAATATGTTTCACAAAAAAAAATGCGTCAATTTGAAAACGATAACATGATTTAAAGCTACATATTAGAGTATATTATAAAGACTGTTTTAAATACATGTTATGACTATTTTGATCATATACATATATCATTCATAAATATATTTAATCTTAAACATATATTTACCGAATTTGGCATAGCATTAGCATAATGCTAATGCTATTTTACATTCTGCGTCTTAACGCCAATCCATAGCTTTGGCAAAAGTTATTGATTAGTATTACAATTTTAACAAAGTATTAAATAGCAAATGATTTGAATTTTACCGTATATTTATTTCATCCGGAAACAAAATTCCACTCATGATATTGACTAGGAAGTTTTTTTTTTTAAACCCGGTTCATTCACTTTGTCTTATCTTCAGCATATCATTAAAGAAAAATCTATTAGAATATATAGAATAAATATTGGAATGAATTAGCTGAATTATAACCGAATGTTATAAAAGTTATAACATTCATTAGTTTTCATTATAAGTATTAATTTTTAAATTTAAATTTCTAATTATTTTTATCCACTTTGTGAAAAATTATTAATCCGTCTAAAGCAGACATGAGTTGTATTTCTAACGCAGTACAACATATATATATATATATATATATATATATATATATATATATATATATATATATATATATATATATATATATATATATATATATATATATATACATGGTGAAACTTAAAGTTGAAGAAAAAAAGTTAGTTAAGTGTTTTTTACTAATTTATTATTGCTCTGTTCTTTTAGAACATTGAGCACTCTATTTGTAAAATACACTAATATAATTTACATACATATATATATATATATATATATATATATATATATATATATATATATATATATATATATATATATATATATATATATATATATACACACACTTTTTTTTTAGTTTAAATTTGTTGTCATTGTAAATAAATTACTTTCACAAACACAAACAAGATTTGTGAAAGAAATATCGTCTGAAAGAAGATCTTACTGATCTTGTCATCAAAACTTTTGCAACCGAGTGCATATAAAGTATATTAAAATATAATCAACAACATAAAACGTAATTTACAATAAAAGTTCTAAACAAAATTTATAGTTACAATTAAAAACATCTGACTACATCATTCATTAAGATAATTAAATTTTTCAGTTTAAATTCAAAAATGGGAAAAGTAAAAGACATACCAAAAAATTGAATAAAATTTTATTCTAAATATAGGTTTCACTATATGTAATACAAAACTGATTAAACCTGGTTCGACAAAAGGGTTCATATATAAAATTATAATTTCAAAATGTATATTTACTTATTGGTTTTGAAGAAAAGAGATCTTTGAAAATGGGTAAAGATATGTAATTTTTCCTCATATACATAAAGCATAAAACATTGAAAACATTGAGCTCCTAAATATTAAGAACTCCGCAAAACGTATTAAACGAATTTCATGTTTCTTACAGTGATAAAGGCATTTTAACTTTCTTTTTTCAGTGCTTTCCCATGGAACATTAGCATAAACTATGAATAAAAGAGTAATAAAGTTGAGTTAGACTTTTTTTTTGCATAAATATGTTCTGGCTTTATATAAAACTCCAATATTTTTAGAAATTTTTGTACCAATACAGTCTATATGCGTTTTTCCTGTGATGTTTTAATGAAGAAAAACTCTTAAGAGTTTTATTACATTATGTCTTATTATTTCAACATCATCAGTAAAAATTTTAGGCAAAGGTCAGGGTAAATAAGCTATTTTTGAGACTGGGTGGAAAGGAACCAAATTAGTTTTTTTAAAATTAAGAGTTAGTTTGTTGCATTTAAATTACTTGGATATAGTTTTAAGTTTATCATTCATACAATAGAAACGTTTGTAAATGTCATTAGTATCATCAGCAAACGTGATACTCATTAAATTTGAGGCTTTATTTAGGTCGTTTTTATAAATCAAGAACAATAGTGATTTCAGAATGCAACCTTATGGAGAGTGACGAATTGAGGGGGGATCAGGGATATGCATTCCCCCCCCCCCCGAATATATCTTAGAAATTGATCTTTTTTTAGGAGACGTAATGTGGTTTAAAATACAAAAATATTTCAACCTACCTCCCCCCCTCCCCCCAAAAAAAATAAAAAGTTCTCAAATCGACTTATTGTTGAACGCCACATGAAATATTTAAAAACTTATTTGGATAATCATTATTGCCGAAAACTAAATGTTTACATTGGTTTTCGGCAATAATGATTATTCAAAATATAACTTCGTAATTTATTCTATAATATTTTAATTTGTGTATTAAAATTTCATGATCGATAGTATCGAATGCCTTCGAAAGGTTAATGAAAACACCTAATGTATATTTAGACTTTTAACTTTAAAAGTATAATAAAAGTATAATGTATATTAGACTTTTAACTTTAAAAGAATTTAAGATTTTACGAGCAAATTGGATAAATTCATGTTCCGTGGACCAAAGAATTTATTAAATTCATGAGCTATAGCTCTTGATTCGAATATATGTTTGTTATCAACTATAATTGTTCGGGGAAAAGAACCTGAGCATCTTTTTTTCTACCAAGAATTTAATTAAATATTTGCCAAGTGCGTTTTGAGTTATTTTTAAATTTATCTGTGAGTCTTGAGTGTAATTTTTTTTCAAGTTTTTACAAACTTTTTCAAGTCAGTTTTTGTATTCTTTTATATATTGTCTCATGGTCATATGACTTTGTAACAGATGAATTAAAATGTTTTATATAAAGCTTCTGTTTCATATTTGATGATTTATGTTATATATTACAGAGTTTTCTTATATATTATATAAGAGTTCTTCCACCGAGGGCCGTCCCGAGGAGGTGACGTAGGGGAGGGGGTCTAGCTTCCCTACGAGTTTTATGAATCGGGCACTGGAGTCGGCAAAATATTATCTATAATTGGCAGTCGGCAAATGTCGGCCAACAAGGACCTCTAATTTTTATATATAGATAGTCATGTTATCGGAATTTTTTTTTTTTTTTGCTTTAGTCGGCAAAAAAAAGATACGTGCCCCCCCCCCCCCCATAAAAATCTCTTCGGGACGGCCCTGCTTCCACCTCGTTTATTATCTTACCTTTGGAGAAAAGCTAATTTAAAATGAGGAATATTAAAGTATTATTTCAATTATTCGAAATGCACGTTTCAGTTTAACAACCTATATTAAAACACTTTTTTATTTTTTAAAGTTGTTATTACGGCTTCGAATGTTAAATATGCAGCATTTTAATTTTATTTAAATTTTTGTTGCAAACATTTAAAAAAAAAAACCCTTCTTGTTTGCTTGGATAGTAAATTGAGCAATCCATAAGCACGTTGTGGAAAAATTTATATTGGGGTTTATATTTTCATTAATATTTATTTCAGAAAAGTTTAAACTAATGGATACAAAATCACAAGTTCAGTGACTGATCCAGTGTGGGAGGCGGGGGGATAAGGGATATGAATCCCCTCCCCCCTTTCCTCCACCAGAATCTGAAAGACTTAAAATATCTCAGAAATTGTCTCCTTTTTTAAGAGACGCAATTGTGGTATAAAAGACAAAAGTATTTCAAATTTCCCCTCCCTCAAACTAAAATTCCTAGATCCGTCACTGCACTAGTCCCAACCATGCTTTTTGAGGGGCATTTATTTTCAGTAAAACTTCTTTTTAAATCTTAATGTTTGGGTTTTTTAGTTTTCTTATTTTATAGTAGCTTATATTTTATAGCGTAGTCTTTTAACTTCCTCCCATAACTTTTTACGACTCTCAATAGTTTCCTTCGAAAAATCTTGCGAAGGAAACTATTGAGAGTTGTAAACTATTGAACTATAGAACTATTTTTTAACTGTATAGAATTATTGAGATTTTAATAAATACAACAGTTCTACGCAAGTTTTCACGGCGCTTAGAATTTTGTTTTTAGTAGTTAACTATCTGTTCTTAGTAGTTAACTATATCTTAATTTGCACACTCAATGTGCTTTTTCCACAACTACTTCAATGTCAATTTTCAGTTGTTTTTTGAAGATATTATTTGCTGTATTTTTGCAGTCACTCCAGGTTTCGTTAGGCTTTTCTTCAACTCTATCTATTTGAAGATTATTTCGTCGAATCTGTTTTTAAATCAATTGTTTTTTTGGTGTAAAATATTTAAACCCTTATCATAACACTAACTACTTATCATAACACTAACTACTTATCATAACACTAACTACTTATCATAACACTTTTTATTTGTGCTACCTTTTTCCTTAGGTTTTTTTCTTGAAGTTTAGAGTTGTAGTTTTTCAATTCTGTCCTTTAATATTTTTAAGTTTGCACTCATTATTGATGCAAAACTTTTTTTTTCTTGTTTATCTAACAACTTCTCTGTTTCTTTAAGAATAGATTTTTTTTTCTTCTTCTTGTTTGTTTTTTTATTATTTTTCTATGTTTTTAATTGAAATTTCTATATTTGTATAACAGATTAAGCACGCTGAAAAGAAAAAAATACGTCTGAAAAGAAAAAAATACGTCTGTTTGCTTCAATAACTATATACTTGCGCAACTTAATACTTGGGAACCTTTGAAACAATACCTTTATATTGGCTACCTTAGCAATAACTTTATATTGGCTACCTTAACAATAACTTTATATTGGCTACCTTAACAATACCTTTATATTGGCTTTGTTTTGACCGGAATTTTTTCTTAGCGCTAAGTGATTATTTTACAAAATCAAAAATTTATCGATGAATATAAATTTAGTCGAGAATAGCAAAAAATAATAATTTATCAACTTTTTGCTCTCACGTTTGAGGCAGATTTAGCTAAAATTTTATGGCCTTTTTTTGTTTCCAGGCTCCTATCATCGCAATTTATTGCAAGGCATCCTTTTTTGATATAGGTATAAGCATATAAATGTTTTGAATTTGCTCCATGTCTAGAAGTTAGCTATCTCAAACATCAAAAAATGCATGCTTTATAGTACACTGCGACCATTTTCTATAGACGCATGTGAATTATGTCTTAAAAACGTACTTAACTTTATTTTTATAGTGTATTTCAATAAATTATAAATAAAGTATTAAAAAATAATAAAAATTATCAAAAAATAATATCAACTTTGAAAAGAGGTCAATCATAAATGAATTAAGTTCAAAAGATAACTGACTATTTTCTATAGACGCAGTTCACATTTTTTAACAAAAATATCCAAAATAATGTTTTTATCACATTTTTGTACTCGATTGCTTTGCGCTCAATTACTTGATAAATTCGTTTTGGCATACTTCTTTCCAAAGTTTTCAAAGATCCACCACCGAAATTCATTGTCAAAAAATATTTGGGTTCTTTCCTCAAATCACGCCAGTAGCCACTAACACCATCAGGCCCATCAAGATTAAACTTTTTCTCGTCCGAAAAAATCACCTGGTATTAAAAACAAAAATATTCAGCTATTTAGACATCTTACGTATTCATAAGATTTTAACCTAAAATTTCTTACTTGTTCCCAATCGCGTGCCATGTTTTCGCGGGCGAATTCCATCCGTTTCTGTTTGTGAACAAGCTTCAAATTTGGATTTATTCATTTTTGATTGTACAATGTGTGGGATGTCTTTAAGAACTTTCTTAATTGTCTCCTTGCAAACATTTAAACCCAAATCTGACTTAATTGTTTTCAAACTTTTTGATAAATTTGATGCGAGTGGAACAATTCTGCGTTTTTCACGGTCTGAAACCCTAGATTTCTTTGGTTTCTTTTTGATTGTTGCATAATCTGTTGGATTTTTCAAGAAATTACGGATAACATGATCTGATCTCTTCAATCTTCTAGCAATTTCTCGATTTGGAACTTTTTTTCGATGATAAGCCAATATATGACCTTTTTCAATATTGGTAAGGACCTTTCCTTTCGGCATTTGGTTAAGTTCAACTTAATTTTGACTCACAAAATAAAAAATACTATAGAATATAAGAAATTTGCGACAAAACTCGTAAAAACTTTAATGCGTCTTTCGAAAATTGCCACATGAATATAAAAAATTTAATTATTTTAATACAATCAAGACAATTATTAATCAGATGCATAATGGATCATTGTTTTCTTACATACACTTATTCAAAAGTTCCGTTAGAACAATTTTATTACCACTGTAACACTGTAAATCCGCTAAACTCTACATGCGTCTATAGAAAATGGTAGCAGTGTATAACAAATAAAATATAATGTGATGTTTTTAATAGATAAATCAAAAAGAATAAAAAGTTAAATTACGTAATTTAACTTTTTATTCTTTTTGGTTTATTTATCAAAGTTATCACAGCTTCTTGAAGTTAAAATATATTTTTTATTTAACTAATGTTTTTTAATAACACTATCATATAATGCAATATTCTTTAGAAGATCATGTTTGATTATTGTATATATTTTTAAAAATTTAGAGCTTATTTGTTTCTTACTTAAATTTTTACTTGAAACATAAATTTGTTCAACAGAGATCCTAGAAATCCTTAATTATTATTATAATTTTTTTTTTTAATTTAAAAGATATGGCAAAATATTGAAAATTTATACTTATATTGTCAAAAGATGGTTTTTCTCAACTTTTTAATGGTATATTTTGTCACATTTTTTAAAATTATTTTAAATTTAAATTTAAAGACTCATTATTTATAATGTCTCATGTAAAGTTAAACTATATATCATAAGTCTAAATATAAAGACAAAAAAATTTTTGCGGAATGGGTTTGGTATCAAAAATAGTAATGTTCACAAAAGTTTAATGAAATGTGCATCAATAATATTAATGATACTTAGCGTAAAATTTTAGAAAACGAACCAAAAAAAAAAGAAATCAAGTGTAATAGTACTGGTTTAAGTTTTTTTGCTGCTTAAAATTTTCTAATGAAGTTTTAGTGCATGACGGTAGCCTGATTCGCAGTTCTGCACCTTCGCACCTTCCAATTTTTTACCGTTTTTGACCCCCTTCCTCCTTCGGCACAACATTATAACTCTTTGGTAACGGGTCATATATGAGTTGTTACAAAACTACCAACTCTCCTACCCCAAAGAGCGTGACGTTATTTATGGGCGACCCCTAAATTAAAAATTAAATCAACAGTCGAATTATACTATTTCTTATTTGTTTCATTCATAAGTTCAAAACATAATTGTATTTTGCAACTTTTGTTACTATTTTATGTTTGTCTTGTAAAAATTTTTAAACTGTAGCATCTTTTACTTTCTGTTATTTAAAAAGTTTTTTTTTTAAACGGTAAAAGCAAGGAGTTATAATAAATTAACTGGAAAGAGAATGAAACCGAAAATCGTTACAAGCCGTTGTACAGTCATAGTAGTATAATTATTTTAACCTCAAATCAACCATATTTCAAAAGAGATAATTTTTAAATTTGGTTTGCAACCTTTGAAAGCTGTGATCGAAAAGATAAAAAATTAATTGGATAAGTTTTAAACAACTTTTCAAATTATCAAGAAGTAATCACAACAAAAATTGCAATCTACGTAAAGTAATCGTTTTTTAAATACCTTAATACTAGTTATAGATATCAAATTTTAGAACAATCTCTACTACTTTTTTAAACTTTATGTTCTGCTTCTCCGTTTAGCTATAGGTGAAGTACATTCTTTAACAATGTTTCTTTGGAAAGGAACTTGTTATACCTTTTAAGGATTTTATTTTGTGTTGTTGTTTTTTGCTGGATTTAAAAACAACTACTTTATTTAAATACCTTACTTTTAAATCCAGCAAAAAATATCAACAATTCTTACCTTGACATTTATTAATTCAATCCTAACAGTGAGGATTCAGCATTTTTTGGTGTTTGAGATTTTTTGGTGTTAACTTTCAGAAATAAAGCTAACTCCAAACATTGTTTATACTTATGTCAAATAATAATGCTTTGCAAAAAGTTGCAATGATTGGAGGCTTGGAACAAAAAAGCCGTAAAATTTCATAACCCCACCCACCCCAAACGTGAGGAATTCGATAAAATATTTTTTATACTATTCTCAACTAGACTTTTATTTTTAATAAATTTTAAGTTTAATAGTATTATCTCCAGCGTTCTAAAATTATGACCATATATAGATAAAACCCTCTCAATTTGAAGGGGTTACAATTTTATATGGTCATAATTTTTGAACGTGTTTTATATGGTCATATAATTTGAAATAATTATATAATATATATGTATATATATATATACACATATATATATATATATATATATATATATATATATATATACATATATATATATATATATATATATATATATATATATATATATATATATATATATATATATATATATATATATATATATATATATATATATACCCAGCGCGCACACGACGTTGGAATAACGTTAAAATAACGTCGATCAACGTCGATCAACCTAAATCAACGTTATTTTAACGTCGTGTGCCCGCTGGGTATATATATATATATATATATATATATATATATATATATATATATATATATATATATATGAATATATATAGTTAAGAATAGTAAAAAAAATATTTTATGAATTTGTTGTACTCATTTCCAAGTGGGGGAAGAGGGGGTTAGAGGGGGTTGCGCTGGGTGCAAGAATGAAATTTTAGACTTTTTTTGTTAATATTTTTTGTTATTATTTTTGTCAATATTTTTTTTCAGTTTTTTGCAAAGCATCATTATTTGACATTAGTATTAACATAATCTCAAACACCAAAAAATGCTGCATCCATCACTTAATTCTAATTGTTTTAAAAAGCATAACGTAAAAAAATAACTTAAAACTATTTGTAAACGCTTTACTAATTTTTCTAAACCTTTTATTTGCAATTTTAATTTTTTTGACGTTTTAAAAATAATTTTTTTTTAAAAAAAACTAGAAAAACATAATTTGAATTTTTTTCAAAGTGGATTGATTGAATAACTTTAGATTATGACAATAACTCGATATTTAATTGAAAATTATGCAACTACTACAACTAGTATAACTAAGATCGTTACTTGAAAAATGACGTATTTTTACTCTGCTCTCACTCCAGCCATATTGTAGTTCTTTGGTAAATTATTGATTTTAATTTTAGTTATTGTTTGAATTCAACTTAAGATAAAAATCTTTGCCGGTAAGTTAAATTTCTGTGCTCATTAAGTAGGAACGGACGGTGAGAAAATACTACTTTATTATAAATTTTTTTAAAAACTTGAAATGGTTTAGAATAAAAAAACTGCATGAAGTCTTTTTGCGGCGAATTAAAAAGCACATGAAGTCTTTTTTTGGTGATTAAAAACCATTAAACAATAATAGACATTTTGTTAAACTTTTTAAAGAGAATTAATTATTTATAACGATTTGTTACATAAAATTATTATATAACTTATTAAATAAAATATTTATTAAAAATATAGGAACCTTTCTAATGTCCGTTTTTTAAAGCTTATATTCGTTAATCTTCTTAATTAGTTTTTATTTAACTGAAACCATTGTTCTATTCGTATATCTTGTGTAAACATTTTAAAAAGACAGGAAATCTTTAACTCAATGAGCTCCTTCAACCAGTTATTTTCGTGATGAGCATTATAGATTTTTTAGCAATTGCGAACTATTGAAATACATAGCTCTACCCTGAGTTGAAAACCCACACGTTAACCGCATTCAATAGCCTGTAGTTTTTGTACACTTGCAAGAACACAAAAAGATTGATTTGGCAATTTCTTTAAAATTGAATAAAATAGGTTATGTTGTTTTTAAAGTGAACTTCATTGGTAGCAATTTAGTTTACAAGAAAAACTTGTATCAAATAAGCATTTGATCCATGTGGTTATAAATAAACAAAATAATTAGATCCTGGTTTTTCTATTAACAAGATATGTTCTTGTATAATACTTTGTTGATAAAATTTTAACATTTCTTTAATATTTTTATAGGTTTTGTTTTTTGTCTATTGAAAAAAACAACAACAACAAAAAACTATTTTAGACTTTTGAAATAATCTTACTTGACTACGATCTCTTATATCTCATCGTATTTTATTCGGATAAATAACGTATCAGTATCTCGTTGATTAACAACACTAAAGTTTTTTAAAACAGCGTTTGTTATCGCGGCCTTTGCTGTTTCTGAGATGTTATAACGGTCGCAGGCACTTGTTAATGCGTAGGGTGGTGAAAAGTTGGAGAACTTTTTAGGTCAATTGAAAAACAGCAGAAATGATAAATTAAATACTTCACCAGACAATATTCCAACTAATGTGAACATCATTTTCATTACGTTCAGTTATGGGTTCACTTGTATTACCATCAACCTTCGACGTTCAT
Organism: Hydra vulgaris; assembly: GCF_038396675.1. Taxonomy (NCBI): domain Eukaryota; kingdom Metazoa; phylum Cnidaria; class Hydrozoa; order Anthoathecata; family Hydridae; genus Hydra; species Hydra vulgaris. Next base: position 44,798,282 of record NC_088929.1, read on the forward strand.
ACTTTTTCTTCTGAACATCTGAAACAAGATTACTTGATGCAAGTTTTTCAACATTGCAGATACATATTATATTAAAAGTTCACTGATTTTGGGTGAAATTCTACTCTTTAAGAGGAATCTTGCTGCAGAAACATTTCTCAGACACATATTTACTGTTGCAAATGTCAAACAACTCATGTCTTCCATTTTTATCAAAAGTATTTGCGCTGCCATTATTATTATTGCAATTGATGTTTCGCAATAATTTGCTGTACTTATCATGATAGCAGTAAATCATTTTTAATATCCGTGTATATGAAATCAATGTATATGAAATCAATGGCAGTGACATATTTCGCCATATTTTTATAACAATTAATTCAATCTTTTCACAGATCAACAATGCAACAAATCAGTTTTTATACAAAACATCTGAAAGGAGATAAACTTTTGAAAACACGATATTACATTGTAAAATACTTAGTATAATTTAAATTCAAAAGCTTTTATGATGTTGGTCTCTTTGCAATTAAGCAATTAAAATATCATAGTTTAGAAAGTTTGGCCCTCTAGAGAGAAAATATCAAATTTAAAACATTTAATAAAAACATTTATTTAGAACATTATTGCGCCATTATATAGATATTAAAAAGCCGAATGAAATGGCATGCTCAAATAGCTGGCAGATTAAAATAATTCTTCTCTGATTTTGTCTTTGTTTCGGAAGTAATGTCTTGGAGACATTACGGAAATGTTTTAGAATATTAGGATCTTCATCGAATGTTAGCATACTTTGATTATACTTATATGCCGTTTTTTTTGAATTTTAGTAGTTTTTTCTTATAATATATGACTGTAATCAGTGTCGTGGCTAGAGGAGACAATCCCCTCCCCATTATTAGAGTTCAAAAATAATTAAAAAATTTCCACCAGGTGTTTCCACTTGTTGTCACTAAAAAAAAGTTTTTACATTTTGAAAAGAACCTCTAAATTTGCAAATGGGTACCCTAAATTTGCTGGGCCCCCAAATTGATAGTTTAGGGTAGTATTGCCACGGCTCTGACAGTAATATATGACAGTAATCACTTTTAGTTCTTCCTAATAATATAAGACATTTCAGTTTTGATGTAGGGCTATAATTTTTGCGTAAAATACCAAGTTTTAGTAACTTTGGCTCCCTTGAGGTAGGTGAAGACATTAAAGTTGTGAGTATTTTATTTTTACTTTATTAAAACACATATCAATAGACAGCGTTTTTTATTCCTATAACATATCCTACTTTACTTTTTATATTTTCACAGTTTAACTGCACCCTACTGACCGCCATTAGGTTTTAAAAGCTACTTTTGAAATTATTCCCTAGCATTTACTAGTGCTGCAGTTTAAATTGTACGTTATTAAATAATTCAGAAATTGTAATATGACATTAAAAATACTATTATCGGCTACACAATCATCAAAAATTAAGTGAAGTATACGGTATCCTTGGATCTAAGCTACTAAGATAGGGTTGTTAGGGAAAATATGAGCTTGTTGTGTGTGAAATAAGGAAAGAGCAAAGGCCGTGTCCCCTGTTTCTCATCCATATTTTGAAAACTTTAGAAATAAAAAGATATATATTTTTTTCCGGCTTCTCTACATAAAAATTGGCGGTGCATTCCTTGATATCTTGCATATGCAGTTACATAAGGGAAGGTAACATTTACTTTATGGCTAAACTATAGGCTAACTATTATTTAAAATGTTTGACTAAAACAAATTGCAAATTTTAAATTTATATAGACTAAAACAAACTGCATACTTTAAACTACAATGCGTTACCTGCCCGCTTTTCACAAAGCTTTTTAACCTACACAACTACTTCTTACTTTCAATTTTATTTGCCTATTTCTCCAACAAACTCACTTTCTCTTGTTTCATTGAAGCGAGTCATGTTGGCCTTCAGTGAGCTAAACTTGACTTAGTAGACTTAGGTATGTGTTCTCTGTATAGAAATTGCCGGTTGAGTATAAACCATAATACCTTATTTGAAATTCGGATTTTCAAAATAATACTTAACGTAATAATATTAGTAATCTTACCCTAAAGTAGGCCTCAAAGATTAGGCTATTAAAAAACACAAATATATAAAAACTTACTAACAAAAAAAAAATAAAAAATTATAAATACATAATTGTACATGAAAACATATTTTTATAAAGTTTGGTTACTAAATTAAAGTTTTACAAAACTTGTGCACAGTACGGTACATTTATATTGAAACGCTTTATATTTAAAAAATATTTAATGAACTTTTCGCTGTAATGTTATATTTCTTAAAATAAAAAGCTCGAACAAGCACACAAACATACGCGCACACAATTATGGTTAAAAATTACAAGGTAAATTTAATTCATAACTATTTAATCAAATGTAATATTTTATTTGATAAAATATAAATAAGTATTAGTGATACCTTACGCCTCAGTTGTTCAAGAATGATTTATTTTTAAATTTAACCAATCGGTCAATCTTGTTTTATTTTTAAAATGTAAATAAAAAACAAAATCTATTTTTAAAACTAAGAGACATTAGAATCTGGTTAAATACTGATCACACCATTAAATCATGTGAAAAATTCTTGTCATTGCAAAAACAGAAGGAAAAAAAAACGCTTTCACGGTGAACTGCGCATCCAAGGGAGGTAATAAACTTTAATGTTAATTTAAAATACTTTACTTAAATAAACACTATTATAAACTTTAAATAAAGCTAATAATTGCTTAAAATTTCAAATCCTAAATACTTAATATTTCAGAAGTTTCCGGTAATAGAAACAAACTTGAAATACATTTTTCATGTTTTATTGTATGTGTGTAAACCGTCTTATTGCGTTGAACACTTTTTTAAAATATATGTCAAAAACGGTAAACGGAAAATTTTTTTGCTGATATCTATCTCTCATATCTAATTTTTCAAAATGTACTTTGGAATTACTTCTGATTACTTAATACTAAGCGTAGTATTAAGTAATAAGTAGCAATTACTTAATACTACGCTCGGTATGAAACGCAAATTATAAACTATAAGTTTTTATAGAAAACTGTAATACAACGGAATGAGCAAAATTCATAAATATGCGTTTATGGTTTTCCGTTGTTTCTGCATCTCAAAACTATTTTCTGTTACATTTTTTAATCTTACTGATTATTATTCTACTGATTTATTGATTTATGTGACTTTTTATGTCCAAGTATAAAGTTTATAAATATAATTTTATATCAATTTATTTGTTATATACTTTTTTATATTAAAAAAAAAATGATAGTTAGAATGTTAATGAATTAATTGTTTCATTTTATCTTTCAACTCATAAACTGGTTTCTTTAAAACTTGTTTCCTTGGTTACATGCAATATTAAATTAAGAGGATGGACAGCAGTACAATCAAAAGCCTTATAAAAAATTGTAATAAGGTCCCCGTTTTTTAATATCAGAAAGTTGACAACAGGTGATCGCGGGACAAGATCGTAAAAGTTTGATATTATTTCTAGTAAATTATCAATAATATTACATGAATTTTTGTTTGTAGTAGGCACCCCTAAAAACATTTTTTATTCAAAAAATCTTTTAAACCAAGTGTTATTTTATCATATAGAACATATGATTTTGGGCCCGTCTAAAATTAAAAGAATCTTATTTTCAGTAGCGCTTGTGTGCTTTGCAAAATGTTTTAAAAACTCTATAGGAAGATACGTATATTATGTATATTATTAATATACACTATATTTTGTTTATAGTTTGCTACAACGACCTTAAATTTGATATTAAAACTTGAAATCAAAAAAATATATATTATTACATTTATTTTTACATTTTACGTTTATTTTTACATTTTTACAACTTATTTTGCAGAAATAAAAACAACTAAACGCTTTTTTTAATGCCTATAGTTTTACAAATCTAATCTCTGTATATAACATTTATGTTACAAAATTGTTTAAAACGAAAAACAAGAAATATTTAAATATGTTGGATAACAAGTGAACACAATAAATATTACAAGTTTACAATAAATATACATACTAGATATCGATAATAAAAAAAGTAAAAAGTTTCATTTTGTCCCGTAACATGTCGGCATCAAAGTCGCTGAATTTTTAAACAATTGTCCAAATTAATTATGGGTGTGTGGAAATAATGGAATAATGCTTAATGATCGAAATAAAACAAAAAATTTAATCATAAATTTATTTTGCACTTCATGATATCAAAAAAGGCCAAAAATAAATAAATAAATAAGCTTCAAAGTTTGTAATTGTCACAAACCCGATTAAACCCGTATGAAATGATTGTCACTTTCTTCATTTTTTTTATTTCAAAGTAATTCGTCAAAGGTATGATTTTTTAATTCAAAGCACCTTGTCATACTTTTTTTGTTTTAAAGTAAACGGGTAGTCGATAAAATACGTACATTCATAGGTGGTAGGGGGAGGGGGTGTAAAAAGCGTACGAAAGCGTATGGGGAAAGAGGAGGCGGGGGGCGGAGGGGGAGAAGGAAGGGGATGAGTATAAAAGTACGTACTACACTAATTAAAAAGCACTACGCATTAATTAAAAAAAGTAATTTTTCTTAGTTAATGCTGGTACTTCTAACTTATCACCACTAACAAATACTTAACTATAATTAGATGTTTTTTAATAAATAGTTAGATATTTTTGAATATAATGATAAATAATCAATTTTTTTAAAATAATAAAACCATGACCGTCACTATGAAATGAAAGTTGGTAAGGAAGGTAAGTATACTCTTAACACGTTCGCTGCCAAGCTACTTTAAACTATGCTTTGTTTCTTTGCCGAGCCATAATGTCTGCAATGATTAATTTTTGCCGAGGCTGTTTTTCGCGGTTTCATTCTCATTACCAAGGCTAGATATCAACATTTCAATAAATAAAATATTTTCAATCTAAAATAATTCTATAGTATTTTTTATTCTGAATATAACTGACAAAAAATAAGCACTACGAGTAAACTCGTACTTTGGCAATGGAGAAGAATTTTTTTCTCCAGAACCGAAGTTCGAGTTTACTCGTAACACCGTAATGAGTATAACTCATTGCGGTGACTACACCTTATCAAGATGTAATTGAGAACTTAAAAGTTGTAATTAGGAAACGTAAGGTGTAATTTAGAACATGGAAGATGTAATTAAGAAATCGTAAGACGTAATTGAGGAGATAAAAGTTGTAACTGAGAAATGTTTATAATATAGATTATCAGATATGGCACCTAAAGTTTGTCGCAAAATGGCAATTGAGTCGTTATTTCGCTCAGCACATTCAGTAACTCATTCGATGAAAATAAAACATAATGTTTTCTTTCAACTTATTCGGTTGTATGTATTTCATGTCTACAAATTGGACAAGGTGGTTCTGGTTGTTCAAAAAGTGGATGTAAACAAGTTTAGTGAAATAAATGCATAGATTCAATTTAATAACAGACTTTTTATTTATAGTGTGTTGACAAATAACACAATGACCTTTCAATTCCATTACTGTATTACTGTATTGCTGGTGCATACAAATGCTAAATTTGATATTATTAACTTATTAAAATGCATGTACAAGAAGATTTTTTATAATGACCTATAAGCTTACATTGTAAATTTGCAATTACAAATAATGTATTCTCATTTCCATATTACGCTTTCTTAATTAGAACTTTTGTTTATCCAGTTACATATTGCGATTTCTTATTTACATGTTGGGTTTCTCAATTACATTTTAAAATTTCTTAATTACATTTTGTGTTTCTTAATTACATATTGTGACTTCTAAATTACATCTTGTATTTCTCAATTGCATCTTACTTTTCTTAATTACAACTTTCAAGTTCTCAATTACATATTGAAAAGGTATAGTAATGTAGCTTATTTGATGCAATATTATTATAAATAGTGCTTCAATTTTTTTGCAAATGCACATGCACATTGGGAGTTATCATTAGTAAAAAAGGAAATTTATATTTTGTTTTCTTAATTCTAAATTGTTGTGTTTTTTAGACTAGAAGCTAAAATATATTTGATAACTACATTATACTGTATGTTATTAAAAATGTGAAAAAAATTTGATTTACACAACGTTTACAAAGTGTTTTTTAATATATTAAAAAACATTTTAGCATGCACTTCGAATTTTTTTACACAGTATACTAATTAATGTGTTTTATAGATAAGTAATTTCTTTTTTATAAATAAATAATTTATAAATTTATCTGTCTCATATTAGCTCAACACAGATATTCCACAATTGAATCAGCACATATGATTATGGAAGATTGTGAGGATAGTGAAGATGATGATATTGAAGATTCGGATTGATTTTTCGCTTATACTACTACGTCTTCGAAATTGACTGTATCAAAATCAGATTCTGAAGATAATAACTCTGAAGAAAGTGATGGCAATCAGTTTACAGACGTTCATCTAGGAGCCACTGCAGAAGATTTTTTAATGCCGCCGAAAAGAGCTTGAACAACGGGTGGTCTCGCTAATAGCCAAAATCAAAACAAAGCTCAACAGGTAAATTTTATAAGTAAAATTTTGCCTGAAAAAACAATTTCTGAAATAAATCCATCTAGAAATTCAAACCAATCGAAAGATGAGCCGAATATTGTAAAACAAGTTCAATTTACAGCCGATCCTGATTTGAAGATAAACATGGAGAGCAAAAAACCATTGGACTTTTTGTTACAGAAGAGCTTATAAATATTATGGTAGTTGAAACTAATTGCTACGCAACGCAAGAAATAAATAAGCAGCGTTCCCTCAGAAGAAGCTCACGTTTTAAAGATTAGAAATCAATAAACTCAGAAGATGTGCGGCAGTTTTTTTGAGTTTTTCTTCATATGGGGTGTGTCAAAATGCCATCTTTAGAACACTATTGGTCTAAGAACAGTCTCCATAGAGTTTCCTTATTTTCTAGAATAATGCCACGAAATAAGTTCCAACTAATGTTACGGTTTCGGCATTTTATTAACAATGAAGATTCAGGTAGTGGACGCTTGTGTAAAATTATTGGACTTCTCGAACACTTTAATAATACAATGGATAACATCTACTGTCCTAATACTAATATATTAATCGCGAGACAACTCTCGGTAAACATTTGTTGGATCAAACGGGAGCTATTGTTTTAGACTTAATAGAAAAATATATGGGAAAGGTTATCACCTGAACACCGATAACTTTTACAATTCCTTTGAGTTAACAAAGCACATAATAAATCAAAAAACATACATTTGTGGTACTTTAAGAACTGACCGAAAGTCAAATCCAAAAGAATGTACAAAAGCAAAACTGAAACAGGGAGACGTTATAAGCAGAAGCAGAGATAGTGTAGTGGTTGCTAATTGGAAAGACAAAAGAGGCGTGCTAATAATTAGCAACTTGCATTCGTTGCAAATGATTGAAGTGACAAACAGGAGAGAAGAGAAGAAAATGAAACCCAATATTATTAAAGATTACAATCAATGTATGTCTAGAGTAGATAGGGCGGAACAAATGGTGTCATATTATGATTGCCTTAGAAAGACAATTAGATGGAATAAAAAAGTAGCACTTTATCTCTTTGATACTTTTTTGTTTAATGCTTACTGTCTAAACAGCAAATATGGACTAGATAAAACAATTTCTTTGCTTAAGTTTAGAGAATTAATTGTTACGGATTTATTGGGTGAACGTTTGAATGAAATTGTGCCTCGAATCACCAATAATAGCTTCCACTACTTGTCTTTAATACCACTAAATGAAAAGAAAAAATTCCCAACAAAACATGTCAAGTCTGCCCTAAAATAAAACGTAAAGAAACACAATATAATGTGCTGTTTGTGAAAATAAACCTCCGTTATACTCGTAGTTGGCAGCGAACGTATTAAAAAAGATCTTTTTACAATTTTTTTTTTTGAAACTTTAAAGTTCTTTTTTACTAAAGGAACTTAAAAATTAGTAAAAGAAGTTTAAATTTAACAATAAAAACGTAATAAGTTTTTATGGGTAAAAATGTTGTGGGTTTTTAGTTCCAAATAAACGGGCAGGCACTTTTATTTGGCACCTCATAGTTATCGTTTAAAGCGTTTTATAAATGTAACACCTCACATGCTTGGTTATGTTTATTAGTTATTTAGGATTTGGGAAAGTTTTAATGATAAAGCACAATTATTGAATTTTCTGACGATTTTCAAAACAACTTGCTTGCGATCTCCAGCCTGGAAATTTTCTTTCATAATTTTAGTGTCACAGTTTTTTTTATACCCTTCTATGTTGTTGTATCGCAATTAAAGTAGGAGAATATTAACCCCGAAGAAAACACATTTTTGCTCGATCTTATATAAATACAAAAATTCTTTGTGTATAAGAACATAGTTATTATTTCTTGAATATAAAAAATGTCACGTAACAAAATTGCATCATCTTATCTAGGGTAACTTTTTTGATAAATATAATAAAATAAGAAGCTTGAGAAAACTGGAGATTATAAACTTTTGAAAAGTATTTTAGCTAAAAAAATACAAGCTATCAATTTAGTGTTTGAAAATTTTTAACTCTGAACATCAAGGTGACAGTGAAGTGTATTACTTTGTAATCATTTAAAAGATCATTTACACAAAATAAAACAAAAAAGATATAGGTTTCAAAAAATCTTTTTAATATTTTATAAACAAAATTATTAATATAGTCTTCATTATTCAATTAATTTAAATTGTTTGTGGTCTAAATCAAATGGTGATTTCACCCAATCAAATATGTTTTCCGATGACATGTATTTGATCAGAATTACTTTCATTAACTGTTAAATGAGTATCGTTGTTTTCATCGTAATTTTTATTTTACTCAGAGGTAGTGTTGATTATGTTTCTAAACACGCATTTTTGACGCTTAACACTTGCTTTAAAAGCGTGATAAATTTTTCAGGTTTTGCAAGTTCTTTGATCAATTTTTTGTTATGAAATTGATGGGCAGTACAAATCAAATGAATTCCATCAAAATCTTTGAACCTATATATCCCAAGCGGTGCGCTGCGCTGAGAAGAAAAGTAAGGTTTAGTAATATTTCGTGCTACCTTTGGCTCAGGAATAAAAATTCCTTCAGCAGCATGAGACATTACAACTGAACCTGGTAAAAAAAGTTGAGGAAAATATTTTTCCAGGAACTTCGCCAAGGTTTACGGCAATTCGGAACATCACACTTAACGATCATTAAAAAATATTGACTTTGTCTTACGTGATTTTCAACCCATTTTGAATCTTGCTCTGGTATTGGTGACAGTTGGGAAGGTTCAACATATTCAGCACAAACAGAATAGTTATTAATTACTATATCCGACCATGCAACGTTAATTGTTTTTCCAGATGCATTTAGATATGTCCCAAAATGATCATGTGGCAAAACCAATCCTGCTAACTCTCGACTCAGCGGAGCCATACGCCGTTCAACCTTGTTATATGCTGAATAATGAGGTGCATGAGCTCCTGTTAGATAAACATTCAATTCCCATTTGATAAATCTTGCAAATGCAACTTGTAATGGTTTGGAAAAGCTTGGATTTTCATCAGGGCCTCTATCACATGCAATAACAACATATATATATATATATATATATATATATATATATATATATATATATATATATATATATATATATATATAATATATATATATATATATATATATATATATATATATATATATATATATATATATATATATATATATATATATATATATATATATATATATATATATATATATATATATATATATATATATATATATATATATATATATATATATATATATATATATATATATATATATATATATATATATATATATATATATATATATATATATATATATATATATATATATATATGTATATATATATATGGGGTAAGATGACGAATGGGGCAAGATGACAATCTACAGTTATCTCTTAAGCAAAACTAAATATAACAGTTGACTTTAGCTGAAAGGGAAGTAAATTAGTTTTACTAGATTTATCAATGGTTTCTTTTTAAATATTATTTTTGTGACGAAAGTTAAGTATTAAACAGTTTTTCCGACATTGAGAAAAAAACTTTTTATCCTCGTTTTACTTGATTTATTACATCACTACATCACCAGCTAAAGGTAAGCGAGAAATTTTTATTTAATTTGATGAAACTGGAAGCCGTTCAAGAAGTATTAGGCTATGATAATTTGATTATGTACTGATTCTGATTCATTTTAAAGATTGTATTAGCCTGGGGCAAGATGACCGGGGCAAGATGGCTTATCCGTAATCTATATTAAACGGAAGTTTACTTGTACTGTTTGCTATTCTTGTATTGTTCAGTAATTATTTTATTACGAAATACAATATTTGTTTGACAATAGTTTTATTTTGTTGCGTTGGAGTTTGCTACAAACTGATTACTAGGTTGTTACTGGTTTTTTTTGCATTGACCGATATAAATGTATAATTTATTAGTTTTAAAAGTTACACCTTTATTTTTATTACTTTTTTAATAAAAAAGAATTTGTGATGATGGTTTTTGAGGCGTTTATAGCTTCATAGAGTTTTCTTTTCTTAAAGTTTTAAACTTTGTTAACTCAAATCGTCATCTTGCCCCGTATGCGGGGCAAGATGACAATTTGAGTTAACATCGTTTAATGAGTTTTTCCTTAGCTATTGTCTACTTTTAGAGTGGTTTTTTGATACATCAGTGACGCGGAATGATTTTTTATCACTTTTAAATCAAGTTTTAATTTTTGGGACAGATATTGACTAAGATACAGGCGTTTTTCGAAACGTTTGTCATCTTGCCCCTTGTTCCCCTATATATATATATATATATATATATATATATATATATATATATATATATATATATATATATATATATATAGAGAGAGAGAGAGAGAGAGAGAGAGAGAGAGATAGAGAGAGTATAGTATAGAAATAAACTCTATAACCTTAGACATTATTATTAGTAAAAGAGAATGGTTCTAAAGTATTAGTATCAAAACAATAGTAATAGTAATAGTAGATCAAAACTTACGTGAACTTCAGTTCGAGCAATACTATTACTATTGTTTTAATCTCCTTTTTATATATAATATAAAGGCTTGTCAAAAATAAACAGTTATAAAGTAATTTTATTCAACGCTCACTAAGTATTTATATATTATATATTTAAATATATATAATACTAAATATATTTTTAAAAAATTTTAAAATACTAACACAATTTTGTAGATAAAATTATAAGTTAAATTATTTAAAACGTGTATTAAAGGGGGTTAACTTATTTCAGTGGGGGTTAAAATTATTAGGCCCCCGGTTAATCAATTTCGCTATATTTTAAAATAATTTAACTCCCGGGGTTAATTTATTTCGAAATAAATTAACCGGGTAGTTAGAATGTTTTAACAGGGAGTTAACTTTTTGGGGAGTTAATCTATTTCGCGTCGCCGGCATTTTTTACGTATATATTGAACTCCTCTTCAGTCTTTATTTTATTTCAGCCCATTATGTCCTTAAGTTTTTTTTAATATCAAGTTTGCATTTGGCAATGTGTTACTGTAATAATTTTTTTTCTTTTTTGAGATTTTTTGATAAAAATAGTTATAACTTTTGTATATATTTTTTTCTCCTCACTTTTATTTTTTATAATTTTTTTTTTGTAGTTTTTGTTTGCATTTGGAAAATTTTATAAGTGATTTGTTTATTTACTAAATTACTAAGTGGTTATGTTTTATTTTTTCTAAACTTAATTATTAATAAGCCACACCATATCTGTGAGAAATCGGTTTCAAATCAGATAACTACTTATGAATATTTTACAAATCAGGTTTTTTTAGCTAAGTATCATCTACAAAAATAGACTATGTTGACAAAGAGAAAATTTCCCTTGGCCTGTTTGCTTATGGAACCAAATCAGAACTATATAAATAGTTTTGATATAAATGTAATTAAAGTTATTGGATAATATAATATATATTTAAAATTTGTTAGTGTAATTAACAAAATATAGATTACATATATATATATATATATATATATATATATATATATATATATATATATATATATATATATATATATACAGCAGTATGCAAAATAATAGATAGTACTAATTATAATGCGTCTATCAATATGTTGATATATATGTACATATAAGTGTATATGGATCGTTGATGTATATGTATAAATATTGTTGATGCATATGTATAAATATGTATATAAGTATCGTCTATCAATATGTATGTCAAAAAGCGTTTGACTCTGTACCTCTAAATATTTTTAAAAAAGCTTGCATTGTACAGCATTATAAATAACCTCCTTTATTGGATATCAGCATTATACGTTTTTGTTGTATGTTAATGATGTACCCTCTATAGAAAAAGATCTAAATTGTTCTCTATTGTTATATTCTGACAATATCAAACTATATAATTCATTTGAGGATGCCAATTATAGTCACAATCTTGCAGCTGCCATTTTTAAAGTTTATCCTTGGTCATAAAGAATAGCAAAAAAAGTAGCCAATAATAAGTGTTTTACTTATAGAATAGCACCTACTTTATTTTGTAAAGGTATAAATTACAGCTACAAGCCAAAAAGATTTTCGTGTGACCATGAATTTTAGTTAAATTACGATAATCATATTTCAAATATCGTCCGCGCATTAAACATTCGAGGATATTTAACCTTTAAGTGTTTTAAAAGTCACGATCCATGTGTTATCGTAAAAACCTACTTTAGACCGATCTTACAATATTGCTCTCCGGTTTGGTCGTAAAACCGCACTGAATTAAACAAAGCAGTGGAATAAATAACCTAAACAACTTTTCAAATTTAAATAGACTTAAAATTCCTAGTTTGGAACTACCATAGACTTTGTGTTGCCCAATATCAATTTTTGTTCGGTACCTCAAACATTGGATTTCTTTGGTATATTAAATTAGGCATAAACTTCACTGTTTTTTTGTCTACTATCACATTACAATTTAATGAAAACAATAACAATTTTTGTATTTACTATCGCTGCAGATAAACACTCTTTGATAAAACTTTGTTATATATGATAAAACAAAAAAGCAAATACAATTTAAAATGAAAGGAATTATATGTTTCATCATTAAAATGTTAAGTATGAAGACTAGTCAGATCATAGTAACTTTTACTTGGCGTGCTTTCTTCTTTGCGAAACTAGAGATGACATTTTCGGCCACTGAGACCAAGATTGTATTAAAAATGCAAAGCAAAATGAAGATTAAATGATAATTTGAATGAAGAACTTTCTGGAAGATTCTGTTGAGTAACTTAATTGAAGAAAAAGATTCTATTTGTCCAAAAGTATTTGATCGTTTCAGAACATCAAGATGACGGATTTCTTCAATCAACTCCTCTTTTTTTTTACATCATTTACGTAGAGGTTTGCAAGGATATTGTATTTTTCTTTCTGACTAAAATTTCCTTCATCGCTAGAAGAAGATGGAGAACACCATGTGAACAAAAATTGATTGATACAACCTAGGCGGATAAATCGAAGAACAAAAGTGATTAGATCTGTATGAGACACACTCGGAGTTCCATCAACATAAATGGAAAAATAAAGGGCGTGTATGGAACTTTTCGATATTAGCAGCAAAAAATTTTCACCACAAGCCCTAATGAACTCATGCGCTTGCATTCTTGTTCTTTGTTTTTGGTGTCAAGAAACTTATTCTAAAAAGAACTGGAGTGCCCTATTGTGTTCCCCCAACAGCTTATGGGTGGCTAAAAAATTACCATTAACATACTTGTCCAGCATGTTTAATGAACTTACACAAATATAAACTTAATATTGAAATAAAGATTAAGTCTAAATTAGTATTCCTGGCCCTGAGCGGCCCTGGAGCTGGTTAAAGTTTTCTTTTTTTTCTAAATTTCTCAGTTTTACAACAAGTTTGGTTATGGGCTGTATAGAGATAATGGGAAGCCGTGAATAAAAATGTTAGCTGTCCACTAATAAAAAAAGCTAAAAAACATTTAACTCATATATTCAAAATTAACAGCCTATTCAATGTAACATAAAAATAGTGAATTATCTCAATGTTTCATTAAATCTTAGCGGCTGCATCTTCAAACCTTACCATAATCATAAAGTTTGTTAAACTATTTCCACGCCAGTTCTAATCACCCAACAAGTATTTTAAAACAGCTTCCGAACATTATTGAACAAAAATTGTCACCAAACTCCTCCTATTTGCAAAGATTCCTTATAAAGTCTTGACATTAAATTTACTTAAAACTGATTGTGATACTAATGGACGCTTACGAAACATCATATAGCTTATTTCCCTATTCAGTAAGAACGTTGTCATCAAAATAGGAAACCTTTCCTTGCGTACCACAAGCTTCACAAGACTTTTAACAGAAACACCAGCAAAATAACTTACAGTTGCATGCCAAATATCAGTACTTCTATCAAGTCACACAACCAACACATTTTGTGCAATGAAAATACCGATGTTAGAAACTGCAACCGTATAAATAGAGCTACGCGTCGTTTAAAAATGCAATGCTTCGCTAAAAATATGGTTTATAAAGCTACTCTAACACTACCTAACTTTAATAATGCTAAGAAATCTTAGTTTGGTATGAGCAAAAATTCCTTCAAGATCAGGTTTGCGAACTACATAGAATCTTTTAACTTAGTCACGTATAAAAACGACAATGAACTTTTTAAGGAAATTCGGAAACTTTAGGAAGCAGACATTAAACCAATAATCAAAAAATGTCAACCCTGTAGTTGATCCTCAAAATAATGTAATCTTTGCATAAAGGAGAAATATCTATTTTGAGATACAACAAGAACCCTTGTTAAATAGAGAAAGTAAAATGGTTTCGACATGTAGACACAGAAAAAGGTTTTTGCTATCAAATTTCGTACAGTGTCGAAAAGGTGGCCACTTTCCAAAATCCACGCCAAACGGCAATAAACTTTAAATATATATGAATATATATATTCATATCTATTTCAAGGTTTCGAAGCATTTAAAAAAAAAATGTGATAGGAACAGAGAATCATACATCCATAGTTTAGAGTTAACGTCATCCCCAGATGGTTTAAGGGCATTCAAAATTTTATTGTATTTTGACTGATCTTCTTCTTATCGATGTTTCAGCGCAAAACTATCTGTAATCTCTGTTTAAAACAAAATTGAACTACCTGTATTTTCCTTCAGCTAATTTTTTAAACTATTTTCATTCTTCATGCTCCTGGCGTACAAAACTAAAAATAAAATGGTGTTACTGTATATATAGTAGTCAAACAATGTCATTCGTATATGTCAGACATAACAAATACAAAATATGAAATTGTTTTAGTTAAATGTGAAAATAACAAGTTTATTTGTTTAGCTTCTAAATTAAATTAATTTAAGAGTAGGTTAGTACCTACACTAGACCATCCAATTTGAGTATTCTAATACTTGATATTCGAATATATTTGCGTGTTTTTTTACTATTTGATATTCGAATATTTTCTCCAATATTCGAATAATTTCAAAAATGTAAAGGCAGAGTAAGCTTTTAAAAAAGTACTGTTAATTTCTCTTTTTGCAAACGGAAAAAATTCTTAGAATTTTTATATAACCTTGAAGTGGATAACTTAAATTGTATTTTTGTATGGTTTTTATTTTGTGTGACATTATTTTTGTTTGCTTTTAGAAAACAGTCGTTTATTTAGATTGCTTAAAAATATAAATACATATTTGTTCCATAAAAAAAAAATCTTAATAATAATAATTTTTAATATTTTGTGAATAAATAAATATAATATACAATTAAATAAATATAATATAATATACAGTTTGTGGTTGCATAATTT
Source organism: Hydra vulgaris (assembly GCF_038396675.1). Classification (NCBI taxonomy): domain Eukaryota; kingdom Metazoa; phylum Cnidaria; class Hydrozoa; order Anthoathecata; family Hydridae; genus Hydra; species Hydra vulgaris. The sequence goes on from NC_088929.1 coordinate 44,814,161, forward strand.
GAAGTGGTAAGTTAAAATTTTTTAGATTTTCTTAGATAATTCATCTCTGGTTTTTTTAGCCATGTCAAAAAAATCCAAGGTATGGGAGTTTTTTAAGAAAGACGAAAAAATATTGGTGAAGCCAAATGTGGTAGGTGCAACACGAACATAGGATGGAGAAGTTCAACTACTGCTATGATTAATCATTTGAAGCTACGACACAACATATTGATATCTAAATCGGTATCAAATGACAATGATGGAGAAAATAATATTCCTAAGAAAAAACAAAATAATGAAATAAGTAATATTTGGCCATTTGTAAAAAAAGCATCTTTAAATAAAATATTGTCAAAAGTCGCAGCTTTTGATGGAATGGCTGTCACAGCAATGAGTAAATCCCAAGCTACAGCTGGTTACGTGCAACAAAAAGGTTATAAAATGCCGAAAAGTCCGACAACTATTTCAAAATGCATCAATAGCTTTTATAAAGAAAAATGTGTTGAACTGCGGGAAAAATTTGAAAAATTAAAAACAGCAAATCATAAATTTGCTATTACTGTGGATGAATGGACAGATTGTACTATTTTAAAAACTGATACATGCGATCAAAATAAGGATGGACGAAAGAAGAGATCCAGTTTTAATGACATTGATCATTTATCTGCAGAGTGGAAATATACCAAGTTCTAATGCTCATTTTAAATATTCATCAAAAAATGCAGCAATATTATTCGCTGTTGAAGTTATGGAACAAATATATCCACAAATGTTTGAAGAAGAGCAAATTAATAATGATTCTACCTCATCTGATGTAGATGATTTAATAGAATTAACATCGCCATTTGCAGTCGGATTGCAAAAAGAACTCCAAAATGCAATAAGTTCTATTACAGAACCAAAAAACTGTCATGTTAGCAATCGCAGCGAAATCGATAAATATATTGAATTGAAGAAAGAATTTCGTCAATTGGATTCTTTTAAAAAACGGTCGACAACGCTGGACGTTTTGTATAACGCTTTAATAACAATACGCCCTACCTCAACAGCTTCCGAAAGAGTATTCTCAACAGCAGGTGCAATTAAAACGAAAAGAAGAACAAGTCTAAATTTCGAAACATTCAATTCTCTTTTATTTTTAAAATATACGTTTTTAGAAAAAAAATAATACATATATAAAATAATAAAATCGTTCAAAATAAAATATAAAACACTTTTTTAATTAGATTATTATTTTTTTATTTTTTTAATGTCTTTTAACTTTTTGATAAATTATTCGAGTATTCGATTACTCGAATATTTTCAGATTTTTCTATTTGATATTTGAATAGTTGAAAAGCTAGAATAGTTGGATGGTCTAACCTACACTTAAGTAAATTGAATATTAACAATGTTCTATCAATATATCAATACTTCTATCAATAAAAATGGTAGGATTGCTATCATCAACAAAAATACTTTTTTTAAGAATACATTAGCTCCTTATAAAAATCCTTATCTAAACTAAGTTAATAAAATATCTCAAAGTTAACATATCAATTAAAGTTTTTATAGAATTTTAGATAAGTGGCGTTTGTAGGTTTAACTGGAAATAAAAATGATTTCTTAAGGTTAATATTACCTGAGTTAGTAAATATATTTTAGATTTAAGCAGTTAATGTTGTCTGTTAAAAATGTGATAATTTATTATACTGCACATACTGTAAACATAATAAAAGTCTGGTATTTAGATCATTTTGCAAGTAAAGGGTATGTTTGTATAAAAAAGCAGTCTTTTGTTACTTTGTAATTATTCTTTTATAGAAGTTATACAGTTATTTTTGATAGTATCATATAAAAATTACAACATTTTTTATATGTCTTTACATTCCAAAACCGTGGATATGTAAAGAATATTAATGACCCTGGACCAAACTCGTTTAGTCATCACTACACTTAAAATGACATCTGGTTTTAAATTTTGGTTTGAAGCTCAAACCCAATTGAGCCTAGTTATTGATAAACCAAATCTAAGAAAAACTGGTTATAAAAGTGTTTGCTAACCATGCATGAGTTTTTAACCAGTTCAAATTTAGCTATAGAGCATCTCCGAAAAAAGAATGGTTATATGTGAGCAATATGGAAAACTCATCATTGGGGTACATCGCAAAAATCATTTTGACTAAAATAATACGGCATACTCATTTACCTATGTAAATTAAACTTTAGTTTGATTTTCTTTTTTCGTGTTTTTTAATTTGAAAATGTTTTGGTAGTATAACTGAAACTTTTTGTAGTTTATTGTAAAAAAAATTTATTTAAAATGCGTTGTAACAACTGTATTAATTCTCAAGGTGAGTAATACTCAATATTGTAAAAAAAGTTTATTTAAAATGCGTTGTAACAACTGTATTAATTCTCAAGGTGAGCAATACTCGATATTGTAAAAAAAGTTTATTTAAAATGCGTTGTAACAACTGTATTAATTCTCAAGGTGAGTAATACTCAATATTGTAAAAAAAGTTTATTTAAAATGCGTTGTAACAACTGTATTAATTCTCAAGGTGAGCAATACTCGATATTGTAAAAAAAGTTTATTTAAAATGCGTTGTAACAACTGTATTAATTCTCAAGGCGAGCAATACTCAATATTGTAAAATTAATACCAGTTATGAAATGTCATTTTACAACGCGTTCATACAATGCATACTTAGTGAGTATGCATAGAATTGCTATGATCGGTTAAAATTTGAATAAATTTAAACCGAATTTTCTCAAAAACCACCTAATTAATTGCAGTAATTTTTTTAATAAAAATACAATCATAATTAGTGAGTGATTTTAATCATTCGTAAATCGTAATTTTGTTAGTGTGTGTAGCTTTGTATACTTCTCAATAGTTTTTGTCAAGTAAAGAGTCTGAAAATCTAACATACTTTTAAATTTTTAGAAAATCTATCGTTCTTATATTCCATGATTTCAAAAGCATGTAAAGTTCCAATATCAACTGTTGGAATTGTTACAAAATGTTATAAGGAAAACAAAACTGTGAAAAGAAAAATGGGAAGTCGTGTTAAATTAAGATCTATTTCCAAATAGAAGACAAATCAATTATTGAATCAATTTATCAAAATCCAACTCAGTCAGAACAAGATTTAGTGATTAGATTTAAACTAAGTAGATATTTTGTTCAAAGAGTATTCAAAAAGAAAATCTGAAATCATATTAGGGCAGAGCGGGGGGTATAGAGCACTTAAGATAAACTAACCACAGTTAACACTGTTTTTTATAAATTTCTTAAAATTGACTGATATAAGAAAATGAAAAAACGAAAAAAATTCTAAAAATAAGCTACGACAACCAAAGTAACGAACTCTGGACTAGGAAAATTTTTTCATTTTGCAATTGGGTAAGGCAAACAGGATAGTTAAAAAGCAACAGTTATTTGTTAATAATAATATCTATCATATAAACATGTTCCAACATTTTACTCTCAAAAAAGTAACACACCCATAGAAACTACACACCTATACATCCATACAACACAAAAATGAAATAGCAACTAAAATAAAAAAAACTTTTTGTGTTTATTATAAAATAATCTTAATCAAACAAACTTAAGAAATTGATCTAAGAAAATAATTAGGCTAAAACTAGTATGTATTATTATATTGGTAACTTCTAGTAAATTTTAAAATAAACAAAAAGTATTATGGATCACATAAATTACACAAAAAATATCCTAAAACTATTTGGAAACACTTTGATGAGCAGGCTTATTAGCAATACGTTAACGTAGTAAGTATAAACATGCCATATTTGTCAGAAGCGTTTCTAATTCTAAGTTTCGTTTTACTTACAGTTAAAACTGTTTAGGTCAAGTTATATTAAAAAGATCAAAGGTCTAAAATAAAATGAAATTTTATTTTAGACCCTTGGATTTTGTTTACATTAAACACTATTAATAATCGAAGTTAAGTTACAAAAATAACAACTTTTTTGAGTTTATTAGTAATATTACTTTTGTAAATATGGAAATGATATTTTAGGTTAAAAATAAAATCATCAAACTGTAAACAGTATTATAAAATGATAAAAATAAAGTAAATTTTATGTCACAAAAAAATTGTTTTCCCGATATGCCCAAAGTCATTTTACTGAAATTAATACTATTCAAAAAGTTCAATTTCAGATATTTTTTTTAAAATTAGATTCTAAAAGATGGTAAAAAATACTGTCTGAAAAATATGAACTTTTTTATAAATAAAGTAAATTAGCAATCATGGTGGTAAATATTTTTTGCCCTCTGCGGATTTCTTTGAAAAATTACTGGTTGTCGATTATCCAGCTAATAAATTTAGTTATGCAATTTATCTAAAATATTTGAGTCGCCTCCGTCAAAAACAGTATTTTGAAGTAAGGATTAGCAATTATTAGCAATTTGTGTTAAACATAGTCCCGCATTTACAAATCATCAAGCGAGTTTATTAAACCTCCTTGCATTTTATAAATTCAATTTTCCTTTCAAAATAGCGTCCTATAAAATAGAAAAAAAGTGTAAATGATGAAGATTAAGTCGAGATCCAGAATGTAATGAAATTTCCCCAATATAGATCAATGAGAATTGAAATCTCATTGATCTATATTGACTCAGAAGTTGAACAAAAAGTCGGCAATCGTCTGGTTTTAATTGGATCGATTTTGAAAAAATTAACTAACTATTAACTGTAATGCTCTCCAAACTGATCAGAAGTTTTTTACTAGAAGATATAGTGCTGAAGGTTTTGATGCTGATACTCCGGTTCAATATTTTGTCAACAAAGAGTTTATTAATACCTAAATGATGAAAAAACCCGGCTATTTTTATAGCCACACAACCATTTAAAAGCATTATTAGGCAAAAAATAAAAAATAATATGAAAATAGTTATATCAGTTTTTTTGTAGAAGAAAGTCGACTATAGAGGTAAAACACTTTTTTATTAGAGAAACTTTTTCTTTTTATTTTGATGATTTAAAAGTAAATTTTGATTTGATTGAAATTAAATGAAAATATACATAACCTCATTTTTTAAAATTAATTGCATTCATTTGAAATTCTTTTTTTCCTAGTTCACTGTTCTGATATTATGTTTTTACTTAAATTTGTGACTGTCAAAATAAACGTTTTTACGAAACTTAATTTAAGTTACTCGATGTGCTTTAGTTATCTTGATTCATATGTTCTTACTTTCTAAAACAAAGAATTAAAGAAATTTAAAAAAATGTCAATACAAGCTGAAATTCAGTTTCAAAGTTTTAAATAAGTTTACAATATTTACCGGCTAAGAAAAAAAAAACTGAAAGTTTGTTTGCAAGATAATAATAGGTTTAAAACAAAAAAAAAATGTTTTTTGTATTTGTGTGTACATATTTTTGTAAAAATAAATATTAATAATATTTCAATAGTAAATTTTAACATAAAAAAATAAGCTTTGAGTTCATTTCGTAACAAGTATATAGTTAATGTGTGCGGAATAAGTTGAGTTTTAACTTGATTGGATTTATTTTTTGCTTTGTTTTTATTTAAAGATTCAAAGATTATAATGCATCAATTTTTATGCATCTGTAAACCTACATTTACAGATGCATAAAAATAATTTTGTTACATATTTTGCATTACAAAGGCTTCTGTATAAATTAAATATCTTCTGCCAGATATTTTTTCTAAACACTGTGTAGAATTGGAAGAGACTTGATGCGAACTTCTTTGTCGGAAATAAGTTTACGAGGTCAAAAATCAGAATGATACGTTGATATCAGATATTAATAAGGTAGTTAAAAATTTTGCACATAGCTAGACTGCATCAGTCAATATCATTTCTGTCTTTGGTAGTAATTCTTGTTTAATAAATGAGTGTTAAGATTCTTTTCCTTGCATAAAAAGAATCACATAATCAACTCACCAAACTTTGAAAATTTTTTCCGCAAGAAAAGAACAACATAACCAAAATATAAAAAAATATATATAAAAAAATAGTCCAAACTGTTCTGTTACATTTTAAATTGAAAAAAAGTAAAACTAAAAAATACTTTTGACAAACAGTAGTTTTTCAATATAATTTTTTTCAAAAACTTCTAATATTTAATATTTTGTCTATTGCATTTTCTTTAAAGCGTTCAACGGGAAAAGTTTTCCAAAACAATAAATGTGGCTGATAATTTGTACAGAAAACCAGAATGCGTGTTTAATTTAGAGTAAATCCCTTTTCTTAATAAATAACCTAAAGATTAGTTTGTATATGGAATTTTTAAAATAACTAAAATAGTTCTAAAATGTTCATCATCAAACTTAAAGCATTGTTGATACTTGTTGATGTGCTACTTGAGCCATGCCTCAAAATTAACTTCAAAAATTCTAATTTTTAGTTATTATATAATTTAATCTAAAAAATAAAAAGTTAAAACTTAAAATAAGTATTTAAAGTTGAAACTTTCTGCGGATAATTAAAAATCTCTTTAAAAGTTTTGAGTGAATAGTTTAACATCCCACAAAAAAAAGATGTGAAATAAAAATTTTAATCAGTATTTTATTTCAAGCAGCGTGTAAAAATTAAAAAACAAACAAACAATAAGTTATGTTTAAATTGAAAAAAATTTAAATAAAATTTTAAAAAGGAAAACTTTCTTATTTCAATTGAGGATCAAAAACTACAATCTTTAAATTTAAACTACCACGCCCCCCTCCCCTCCCCCACTCTAAAATCTCTGTCTCAGTTGAATAGCATAAATAAAAAAAAGTATGTTTTAAAAATTTATCTTTTTCTAATTTTTTTATCATGGCAAAAAATTTTAATCATGGCAAAAAATACATGTAATGTTTTTTTAAAAAGCTTTGTTGTTGTTTATATAAAAAGTTACGATAATTTATAAATAGCGCAATGCTTTCATCTTCGTATGAAACACAAATAGTGAGAATCATAAGGCACATTCGTAGTAGATAGGCTTTCGACCATTTCCTAAAATACTTGGCGAATGACTAGTATATACTTAAAACAAAATTTTGAGTTTAAAACATGGCATTTATCATTTTCCAATTCCATATTATATTATATCCAAAAACAATCAAAAGTTATATTTTTTCTTGGTGTTCTTATTGATGAAAATCAGGGTTAGGGTTTGGGGTGAAACCTTGCGTGAAATATTATACAAAGCAAGAAGTTTTGTAAATAGACATGCATTAATTCAACTTTATTACTCGCTTCTCCAATGCCATATAAATTATAAAAAATATCGCATGGGATAATACTAAAAAAAGCCAATTAAATCCTCTTTATCAGTAATAGAAGCATCTAGCACGACTAATAAACTTTAAAGATCGCTTTACTCAGACAAAACCACTTTTATTCGAAGTGAGTATTTTTAACATATACCAACAAGTGTTTTTAATGTTTTTTGCTTTATATTTAAATGGAAGATAAACTTAACTCCTTTATCTTTTCAAAATTTATATGCAATAAAGCCCAAAAACAAATTACGATCTAAGAAATGATAATTTTATTTATCAACATTTTTCGCGTACAAATTTTGGAAGGTCTCTTATATCTTATTGCGGAGCTTTTTTGTGGAACCAAATAATTTTAAAAAGTTTTTGTTTTTCCCAAAGTTGGAATTTTTCTACTTTCAAAAACAAACTGAAAAAAGTTAATTTCTCAATAGACAATATTTTCGAGTTCTTCTGATCTCGTTTCTCTTTTATAAGTGTTATCTAAATGCAATTTAAAATATTTGATTTTATTTTTTATTGTTTTGTTGAATGGCGTTTTATAATTGAGATACCTTATCTTATTTTTATGTAGGTTTACTTAAACGGTATTTACTTTTCATTTTATACTTTTTTGAAATAATTGTTTTATTATTATTGTATTGTTAAACGGTTCTCGGTGACAGGATCTTACGATCCTCTTCGAGTTTCCGTGTTCTCATTTACTATATACAACGACATTTTTGCCAGAAAATATTGTTATATAAACAAAAAAAACAAATAAAAAAGTACATGTTTTTTTAATAACCTTGTTGAGACGCTTGTCATTAATACTTAAAAGTTGTAAACTCAAAAACGCACTTTTACAGCCAATAAAATAAAAGTTTCTTTTTAACCTTTTTCGTTTCAGGAATCTGAGTAACGATTACCACTTTTGATTCCAAAACTGATACAGTACGATAAAAAAAATGAAAGTAGCGCGTAAAAACACAATAATTTTGTATTTTATAAATGGAAATGTTTTTCTATTTCTTTTCTGAAAACTTTTAAAAAAAAACCACATCAAATTCTTTTAGATATCTGCCTAATCAATATCTTTAAAGTAACCTTATTAAGTGAATATTTTATCTAAATTTCAATAAAAGCTTGCAAAATTTTAAAGGAAACGTGTTATTTTGGATTATAGAGTGGGAGATTTTTAATGCAAATTTATCACGTGAATAGTTCAAGATAAATCTTTAGTCGTTGTATCGCTTAAGAAAATATGCAAGTTTTGTTTTACGCTTACTGATGCATTTTTGGTACTTTTAATGCATTTCGGTAATTTAAAAATAATTTTTTTTGCAATAATTAAGCGAAATAATTTATGCTGCATTAAAAAAAAAAAAAAAAAAAATTAAAAAAATACCAAAATGTTCGCTTGATGGAGAAACCAAGGCATTTGGACAAGCTAAAAATTTGTTACAAAAAATAGCCTATGTATTTTAGAGGACAATAAAACTTACTGCAAAAAAGAACACTGGATGCTTCCAGGTAATCATCACTATTATCATTCAAAACGTTACATTCATTATAGTACATTAGAGTTGATAAATTTGCCTTTAAGCTTCATATGTGGCAGACTATTTGCAATTGTTGTAAAATATATATTAGTAAAGTATACAACAATTCGTGGTTGGTTAAGGAAATGTTTATTAAAAGAAAACATTATTCATGACTTACCATAACCCGTATCATCCAAGTCACAGTAAGTTCGTTATTCCACATATTTTTAAAGTCTAATTCCAAATGTTTTTTAAACTTTTTATGCCGATTGTATTTAATTAACACATTTCAAGCGGGTATTTTAAATAATACTTGGAAATATTATTAATACTCTTATCTAAAATACTTTTTAATAATATGTATCTTTTGTTATTTTTAATAAAAGAACTAACAATTAGTTATTATACATCAAATGTGAAAAGGGATCTTCCACAAATTAAGTCACGCTCGTAAGAGGGGAGGGGGTAAGTGGTTTTGTGACGACTTATACAAAACTTGTTAATAAAGCGTTGCAATTTTGTGACGAGGAAGGAGGTAGTTTATGGACAACCCCAAACTTTTTTTTCTTTCATTTATTTTATATTATATTATATTATATTATATTATATTATATATATATATATATATATATATATATATATATATATATATATATATATATAGATATATATATATAGATATATATATATATATATATATATATATATATATATATATATATATATATATATATATATATATATATATATATATATATATATATATATATATATATATATATATATATATATATATATGTATATGTATAACTTTTTCTGTTTAAAAATTTTGTGATTTGTTTTGAGTTGTTACTTATCTTATCTTATCTAGAAAATTTTGATAAAAATGTTCAACAATCTATTGACAAAGCCAATCGAATGAGAATGTTGCTATATGTTAATCAATTAAATGAAGGTCATGCTATCCTTGTTGCACTGAATGAGCAACCAAGTGTAGAAAATCAACATTTTAGATTGTTTTTTGTAGATGGACCAGTTGGAGGTGAAAAAACCTTTACGTATAGTTATTTGATTGCTGAAACCATAAGTCCCTACTTATGGTTTCAGCAATCAAAAAACTATACGCGTAAAGGTTTAATAACTATACTTAAAGGTTTAAAGCTTTAAATCTGCTACAGCTGCATGGACTGGCATAGCAGCAACTCTTCTTACAAATGAATCTACATTGCATAGCTTATTCAAACTTCCTGTCCCAATGTAATGTAACTCCTAACTCTAAACACGAGCATTTTTTAAGACAAGTTACTTTGTTTTTGCTTGATGAAACATCCATGATACCTAAGCATGCCTTAAATGCAATTGATTGGTTGTTAAAAGATATTTGCAACAACAACTTTCCGTTTTGCTGAAAAGTCTTTCTTTTTGGTCGTGAATTTAGGCAAATTCTACCTGTTGTGAAAAGAGGACAACCAGCTGAAATAGTAGAATTATGTATAAAATGTTCTTCATAGTGGCAGTGGGTACAAAAGTTTGCAATAACTGAAAATCTAAGAATACAAGATGAGGAAGGGGAAATTTCTCAATGGCTACTAAAACTTGGGAATGAAACAATACCTGTCAAAGAGGAGGATCTTTTTCAAGAATGCAAATCTCAAAGCTGGGTTATGCAATGGTTCTTAAATGAAAGTTTGTGCTCTTCAAAATAGTTATATTGATGCAGAGGTTTTGTCAGGTGTTTCTGGTGGTAAACGAGTTTTTGTTCCTCGAATTCAGTTGGCTCCATAAGATTCTAATTTACCTTTTGTTCTGAAACGTTGTCAGTTTCCTGTCAAATTGGCTTATTCAATAACAATTAATAAAAGTCAAGGTCAAACATTTGATAGAGTTGGGGTATATTTCAAAAATCGTGTTTCTGTCATGGTCAACTATATGTTGCATGTTCAAGAACTAGAGCATTTAATAGTTTGTTTTTCAAAATTGTTAACCAGCTCATTTAAGGTATGGTAGGTGAAGAGCGTTGCACAAATGATGTTATATTTTCTAATGTTCTTAATTTATAGTCTTTAGAATTTCATTTCGAAAATTTACTGTTTGTAGATTGTGAGCACATTTTGTATGTATAACTTTATTTAATATTTTAATTTTTTACTTATTTATAGTTTTTCATAAATATATCTGTCATTTAATATTGTTATAAAATGTGTTTATATGTGTTATATAAAGTCATATTTGTTTATAGTTATATATATGTTTAAATTATGTTGTTTCCATGTTTTCAAAGTGGTGTGACTTGGCATTATGCTGAGCAATATTGATAGCCTTGCCAGCCAAACAGTTTAATTATAGCAGAGGTGTGACATGCTACTGCTTTAGAGCCAGGTTGTGTTGTCTAGCCTTTTTTAATTATTCTGGAAACACATAACAATGTTTAACGTTATGTGTGTGATAGAGTACGCAACCTTGATCTTTAAATCTTTGTTGGTGTCTATTGTTAAAAATAAATAGTAGGTAGTTTCATTATTGGAGCTTACTGCTTTTAATTATTTACTAAATGCCAAGACAACATTTTGCTAAAAATACAATTTATATTTTAATTTGATTTTTTTTTTTAGTATTGTTAATCCTTTTGTACTTCGAAACAGATTTTATAGTTACATTTTTTTATAAATGTTTATATCAACTGCAATATCTTGGCTTATAGTAAATATAAAATTTACTATAAGCCAAGACAATATATTTAGCTATATAAATGCAATTTATTTATATCTCAGTTTGATTTTTTATCTTTAATGTTTATAGTTTGGCTCCTTTAAGATTTTAAGTTTTGCTTTTTAATTAAAATATTTTAAACCTATTGTAATGCCTTTTAAATTAAACTTAAGTTTACTAAAAACCAACTTGAAATAACGTCATTAAACAACACCGACAAGAATTGCTGCATCATGACAGCAACTGAAGTATGACAATAGGTTACCGAAAGCAGGTAAATTGTTTTCCAGTCATTTTTTTTTTCTTTTCTTTAATGTCTACTTATCTGTTACAATTTTTATTATAGGTTTGTCATATGACGCATTAATGCAATATAAAAGATCAAAGTTTACATATTTTTTTAAATTTGTTAAACACATGTTTGATTGTAAATTAAATTTTTTTTATTGCAACGTATTTGTACTCAATTGCTTAGTTATTTATAATAAACTTAGTTATTTTTAATAAATTTATTTAGTTGTGTGCATTTAACGTTTTTAAGATAACAATTTTCTTTTTTAAAAATAAATTAATGAACGGGGATACGAAAAAGTTAATAACTCTTGTATTGTCTAAGTTAACTTCATATTAATCTTAATAATTAATTAAAGTTCATGTTATAAAAAATATTACAAGAGTTTAGTTGATATTTTCGTCAATTTAAAGCATGATGAAGTGTTATTATTTTGTGTCAGTAACTAAAAACGTAATGTGATGAACTTAGGAATGTCTAGGAAAATGGTTCTACCTTACACTGATATGGCCTATAGGTCATACAGTTAGGTGATCATCGTAATATGACCTATAGGTCATATCATTACAACTGACATATATGTCAGTTGTAAATTACTCAAATAATGATAAATAATAACTGTTAAAATATTTTACCTCCTCATACTTTTTACTTTAATTTTACAGATGGATTAATACTTTCAATTTGAAGGCGTTTTTCTAAAGGGGTATTAGTTTTCGGGTATTAGGTTTCGCAATTTTAAATTGTGGAAAACAGCCACTATAAATTATTTATGTAACAGACCGACCATAAACCGTTATTACGGGTTGATTTCTGCTAGTATGAATGAATAGTTCATTTAAAAAAAATCTTTATATCAAAAATTGCGTTATTTTTAACACACCCAATCATCTCAACTTAGGAAACCAGTTTTCTAAGATGAGCTTTTTATTATGGAACTTTATAAAAAAACTCAAAATAATCACACAAAAAATACAATTGTATTTTCAAGAACTATACTTACGTAAAAAGTAATAATCTAAACTATAAAAAAAAAAAAAATTAAATCTTTCTTATCTCTAAAAAAGTTAACAATACTATTTTATGAAAAAACTTTCGCTCTTGAAATACCAAAATAAAGCTCCGCGGAGAATAACTAAAAAAACGCGCTAAAAAAACGCGCTTAAAAATAAATAATTTTGAGAAAAATGACTGAAAAAATGGCCAAAAAAATAAAAATAAAAAAGGTTCTTAAAACTAATTTGGGGCTGCTAAATCCAGCACTGCCCCCCTCCCCAATATAGTTTTTGTTCCTACGGGCCTGAGCAACTTCACCAAGTACTATCATAATTTAAATAGCATGACAACAGCTTATGTGTTATCTCATATAATCCTTGGAATTAGCAGTAGATGAGCATAAAATATTGAGGATGTAATAAATTTTGATGATCTTGTTTCGTTCTGACGTAGTTACAAAATATTGAATAATAAAAAATTATAACCGCGATAGTAAATTTTTTTAACAGTAAAACAATCAAAGAATATCAACTATACAACCAAGAAATTAAAATAAATAACACTGTCAAAGTTGAATGAATATAAAAAGTTTGAAAAAATCATTAGTCTACCCATAAAAGAGGTTATACCATCTTAGGAACATGCTCAACTCACGCAACCTTTCCCTATTTGTTGATACGATTTATTTTATTAGAAAAAAAAGTTATTAACTACTTAAGTAACTTATCACCTCTTGCAAAGACAAAATTTTATTGTTGAACGACACTTTTTAAGACACAAAATAAAACTGCTGCAATCTCGCAATAAAATTTCGTATCATCTCGACAAATTGGTATAAAAAATTAATCAGTAGCCGGAAATATTCAGCAGACATTTCTTTGAATAATCTCAATAAATAATATAATAGAAATACCCAGTTAAAAAACAGGTAATAACAAATAACTAAACAAATATTAAATGTAATTCTACTATTATTACGTAATGTTGCTAAACGGTAGCATACAGAAAAACAGCAACTCTTTTTTAAATTAATATCAATTCTGCAGACATAACCATGACCCCTGAACTTAACGGTATCTCTTTGATTTATCATCGTTGCATTATGTTAAAGTCATTACAACTTGTGTTTGAATTTTAAACAACGCTCTAAAGTTTAATAATTTGCATTGGAATTGTGCGTTTTTTAAAAATTAAAAAAAAAAGTGCGTAATATGGGGTTAACATTACGGCGGAGATTTATTTTTATTTTCAGGCGCCGTAAATAGTCGGTGCATTATTTATTGCGGTCGTTAAAGAAATTAAGACAGTTATTTTTTCAGTACTCTTTTTTTTTATAAATTTTTTTTCAGACAACGGCATTTAAAAGAATTTTTTTCTAAAACTATTTTCAAAAATTAAAAATAACTTGTTTATAATATGATAAACTGATAAAAAATTTTTTTTTTCTTTAGACTGAAAATTTACACTTTTTGTTAAAATTGTGTTTCCAAGGTGTTTGTTGAAGCAGACTTGGATGTAGTACTTTGCGATAATTCTACAACAAAATTAAAAAATTTCGTAAATTTCTAAATCTAAAACTTTAAAACCAATTCATATATGCATATAGTTTTTGAATGAAAACCAAAAGATGATAAAAAAACTTACGGGACACATTCTTGAAGTTCCTTATTATTTTTTCTATAAATAGCATCCATTCCACTTTAACTTTTTTATTTACAACGGAATAGAACAGAAAAACAAAAAAACCTTGTAAGGAATTAAAAATACAAAATAACCATTGAAATACAGCTGTAGCTTTACCAACAGCTAAAATTGCAAATATCCAAGATAATCCAAGCAAGGCGGAGCATGCAAAAGCAATTCGATCTTTTTTTTTAATATCAATTTTGTTATTTAAGTTTGAATTGACACTAATACCTCTGAGAACAAAAAAAAGAACACAAATATTGCCTGCCATTATTACGCATATAGGTAAAAGTATTCCGAAATAAAATGGATATCCTTGAACAACACATCTAAATTAAAACAAAAATACTCCTAACCACTTGCTATTTATTTCTTCTTATGTTATTAAAACAAAAAAGCAAATGGTAGTTTAAAATAATTACACTTGCGGGACTTTATTATCTTTTGTTTGAGGACCTAAAGAGTTTGGTTTACTAGCTGCTGTTATTATTGTAACTATCAAAGGTATACCTAAAATAGATAAAAATAAACACACAGATATATATATATATATATATATATATATATATATATATATATATATATATATATATATATATATATATATATATATATATATATTAGAGTTTCCTAAAAACATATCACACATTAAATTTCGATATGCGGAATACTGCATTTGGCATCATTTTGTCCATAAATACCAAAAAAAAAAAAAAAAAAAAAAATCTCTAGCTAAAGCGAAAAGTTATTTAGTTGAATTTACTTTTATTTTATTAAGTAAGTTTATACTTAAAAATGACTTTATTCATGTTATATTCATATTCAATCTTTCCATAGCAGAAGTTCCATCTTGGAATGGTTGAACTAGTAAAACATTTACTTACTACAAGTCATTAGTGTGTTTGCCTTGGATATTGTACTATTGAGAATTTTTCCTAATCCTAGAAAAAGAATTTGGAAAACTCTGGCTTTTAGATGGTATCTATTTTAAAAAATGCAAATATTACAAAACTTTTTCTGAATACTTGTATCACTGGTAATGATTTAGAAATATTATCAAGCCATTTGTGTGACAAATGTAATTATGTAATACAAGATAATATTTTGTTCAATGTGTTTTATAATCTTCCAGTTATTGAAAACGATTTGTTTAAAGAAATTCAAATGTCTTTGGTTTACATTGCTGGCTATGTCAATAGAGAAGATCCTCTGGTTAAAGATACATCATTTTGTTTTGACCAGTTTGGAGATTAGTCGTGGTGGTTAAAGCTTGCCTGGAGATGAATATCTGCCATTGAATATTTTATTCATACATTTCATTTCATCATTTGCACACATTTGCCTGTCGTGCTAAATTATTTAACTGCTTTTTGATGGTATCTGACTTTTATGGATTTACCAATGTTTCAAAAAAACAATTTAGAATCCCTTCCAATATAGTTTTTAAGAACTATTGCCACCAACCAACAAGAGGACTGAGTTTGTCAGATTCAATACACAAACATATAATGTGTCTTTATTCCTCCCGATCTTCAAAGGAAAACAAAACAAAAATTTTGAAGTTATCTTAAATGTAGAATATATATACATATATATACAAAATAGCTGCAATACTTATAAGCAGTATCAGGATGTAATTGATGGGTTATTCACAATGAAGCAATTTGATAGAGATGTGTGGAAGGAATGTTAAAAAGAAAAGTTAGAGTTAAAAGAAAGAACACCTTGAACAGGGGAAAAAAACAAAAAAGATCAGAAACAGTGAGGGCTATACAAAATTTTGTCACAAATAACTTATCAAAATCCCTTTAATTAACTCATACTCATACAAACTTACGATTAAAAATCTATGGAAAATATTTTTAAAGATTGAAGACACTCCAAGATAAAGAAAAATATCTAATACTCAAATTATTTAAACCAACAATTAAATTGTTGCATACAAATGAAGCTACACCAGATACACTAGAACTCTTCTTTTTAATGCAGAGGAGGGATCAAAATAAGGTTTTTTATAACAATAGGTCAAAAAGATGTAACTCCTTTTCAGTGCAGAATATTTATGTCAATAGTCTATGTTTAGTAGAAGTAACTAACTACTTACTGCTAAATAGGATAAGCGCTGAAATGAGTTTAAAACAATTTTTTGCAAAAGATTGGTAACATAACAATAAACTAAAGTTTTGCACTTTTTGATGTTTTCAAGAAAATTCTGTATCAAAAATTGTAACCAGAACACAAAAATAAGTAATGATATATAGCTTGAAAACAATGACTAAAAAAAGTCTAGAATATATGGCTTTACATCAATGCAAAATTGAAAAGAGGGCAGATATTGTCAGATTCAATACACGAACATATACTGTGTATTTTATTAAAACGTAATTTAAAAGAATGGTACTAAAAAGATTTAGATTATAAAATATGGTTTCTTTAACTTTTTTTTTAACATAACTTTAAGTAACTATAGTTTTTCTATTCTAAAAATACTATAAAACTGCAACTGCTGTTGTACAAATCTCTGGTTCAATTCTTGCTTCACTCATTCAGCAAAGTTGCCTCATTTTATTGTATCTGTCTTTTTTTGTCCTTCTATAGACTTTCTATCACAATTCTATAGAAAATACATGTATATATATATATATATAAATATATATATATATATATATATATATATATATATATATATATATATATATATATATATATATATATATATATATATATATATATATATATATATATATATATATATATATATATATATATATATAAGTATATATATATATGTATATATACGTATAATTATTTATACATTCAATCATTTATGTTTTAAGATGACAAGAAGTTTTGCCTATATAACAGAAATTGCAGAATGTTATATAAGCAAAGCATCTCTCGACCTTAAAGCATGAATGATTAACCACTATAGGAGATCCAAAAACTCTCAAATACAAACATCTCAATACTAAAAATAATAGCTTTTAAATTATAACATATATATATATATATATATATATATATATATATATATACATATATATATATATATATATATATATATATATATATATATATATATATATATATATATATATATATATATATATATATATATATATATATATATATATATATATATATACACACACACACAAATAAATATATTTTTATATACATAAATCATACACTTACCCCAAGCAAAGGCTGATGCTTTCAAGAAAAATATGTGTGAGCTTGTTGAACCATGAAAAACCTTTACAAACATGCGATACAAATTTAATCCTTCAATTGCCATCCAGAAGAAAGTTGACAAAACAAAAAACTGCAACAATGAAGCTACTACTTTACATGAAAGACTAGGTTTGCTAGGAGTTTCTGATACAAGAAATATAATCAGTGTACACATTAAACTAATACACAAACTTATGAGAATTTTTGGAGCAAGTTTCTTTTGCAATTTTCTTTAGAAAAATGAAATATAAATTTCAGTTATTTTATGTAACTAATATTTACATTTAACATATTTAACACGAAGAGTAAAGAAAAAATCAATAACATCAATCTGTTTGTAAATATAAATTTTTTTTACAATAATTTCTTTGAAATTTTTGTTTTCATTTTTAAAACAGTTTTTTTTTTTTGCCAATTATTACATAGAGTTATAAATTTAATATATTTTAAATAATCAAGTTATATGGAACAAAGTTAAAAAAAGTGTCAAATATGCAAAAATTTCTTTTTATAACTTTTTTAAACAGAAAGAAAAAGTATTAAGGAAAATCTTTCAATTTCCATTAGTAAAAAGTTTATATATTAAAACATACTTGAATAGTTACAAGTAACTATTCAAGTATTAACATAATTAATAATCATGTAATTCTTAAAGACCTTTATTCTATCAATATTAATAAAATAATATATAATATCAGGGCTTTCTTTTATAGGTTTTTGCTGAACTATAAAAGAATATATATTATGGATATTAAAAAAAGTGCTGAATTCTTTTAACTATTTCACAATAATGATTAGCAATAAACACTGTTAAAACAGTTTTGCATCAAGTCACAATTCATTTACACACTTAATTTGTATCTGTTTCATTGTTTTGCTAACATAAGTTACGCTATGTCAAGTGAAATAAAGTTAAGTTAAGACTACATTATAACTATTTAAATATAAATTTTTTATTCAAGCTTATTTTAGTTGAAAAATTTTTTAATATTTTAGTTGAAAAATTTGGGAAAAACGTAACAGATTTAATAGAAAATTATTATCAAACTTACGAAAAAGCAGAATAGCTGACAATAGTCAGAAATAATCCAGCAATCGATAATCCACAACCAATCCATGTTACAATTTCAAGGAATACATTATTTGATATGTCTGCAGATTGAGCAACATTTAATAATAAGGCAAAGTTTGTTAGATGGTTGCATTCACATATTACATCTGATAAGGAAATATTAGTTATACTACATCCTTCCGTAGACCAAATTTCCTCTGTACTCAAAATAAAAAAAGAAGGTAAAATCATAAATCATGGTTAAATTTATTAGAAAAATAGAACTGTATTAAAAAAAGTACCCAACTAAACACCCTCTAACTGAAGGTTATTAATACCAATTTTAGTATAACTATAAACTATATTTTAAGTTAAAAAAGTTTGTAAATAATTAAAAAAAAATGCATTATGAAAATATTACGGTGAATAGAAGTTTTGAAGAAAAATATAAACATTAAAATTAAAAATACTAACATTTGAAAACATAAAACAATATATTTTTTTAACTTTTGTTTTGAATATATAAATGATTTCATTTGACACATAGAATTAGTTAAAATACATTTTGAAAAATCTTTATACTTTATTTATTATTTTAAAAACAGATTTAGGTAAAAAGTTTAAAACTTTCAAATTAAAGAACATTATTTGGTATTTATCGCTTACTTTATTAAACAGTTTGATTTTGAACTATGTGTGTTGATATAGTTACATTTGTTGCTCATATTTACATGAGTTGTTTATAATTACATGCATTGCTCAAAGTTAATTTACTACTTATAATAAAAGTTTAAAACCAATTAAAAATCCCAAAGTAGTAAAACAAAAAGATTAATTGCAATTCTATATTTTTATAATTCTATATTTTCATAAGAATGCAAATGTTTGCATATGTTTACAAAGAGACATTAAAGCCATATCAGGTTTTTGTTTCCTTTTTTTCAAAATTTGTTAAATTCTCTATAACTTCTTATAAACCTGAGGATATACAGAATAACTTTGATAAATACTTTTTAAAATTAACTCCTCTTGTAAAGCTAAAGATATATCATTCAACAAAAATGAGTTGTGATAAGTAAAGAAAAATCTAAACCATTGACAGATTCTTTATTGAAAAAAAAAAGTAGTACAAATCACATACAAAAATGTTAAATTACCAAATACATCACATATTGAATAAACAATCAATATCAATTGATTTCATAATGAATATTTTGTAAGTAAACAATATAATTAATATTCTTTCTCTTAAAAATCTGCTTGTTTCTAACTATTTTATATTACATGTTGTAAATTTACTGCAATAAACTTATGTATCAAGTTAAAATAATATATGATAAATTTTTAAATTTTGAAAGTAAAAAAAAATTAAAAGAGGTATGGAGACTGTCTTTGTACTTTAGTTAAAACGAATTTAAGCACCTACAGACAATTCAACTTTATTACTATAACAGGTTCAACTTTATTACTATTAAAATGGTTCTAACTTTAAGCAAAAATTAAGGCAATTGTTAAGCATATCTCATGTTTTCTAAAATCTATAGAGTTATCAAAAGTCCATCAAGATTGACTTCGATAAATAAAAAATTGATTGAAATAAAAGTTAAAAACCTCTTTGCAAGTGTCTAGGACATATATTGTAAACACGCTAAGGCAAATATCAAAAAAAACTTTGAATCTAAACTTGATAAATTATTTGACCTATCTTAAATTGCAAAAAAAAAGACAAATGCACAATGGAACAAAATATATTCAAGGCAATATTCTCTATTTGATACCTTCAAATTTCCAATAAACAATGGTTAAACTTTATTCTTGGATTTGAAACAATATCAATATTTATATAAAATTCTTGGATTTGAAACAATATCAATATCTATATTGAATATAAAACAACTCACTCTTAGACAGAAATAAACTTTGTAACATCAGTTCATCTATATATTATTTAGAGTGTCTACATACAAAGCAGCTAAATATTGATGTCAAATTCAACATCTCTGAAAATTCAAAAAAGCCTTTCAAAAAACCAAAAAAAAACTTTTGTATATTAATACTAACTCCAACCATCCACCCCAAATTCTAAAGCAAATCCTAATTTCAATTAATAACAGTCAGCTTAACCAAA
>NC_088929.1:44840000-44875000 GCF_038396675.1 Hydra vulgaris
ACCCTAAAAGTCCTCAATTGGTTGAGCTTCTGGTACATTGGGTGGATTTTTTACCTTTGGCAGGTATTTGATGTTATTGGCCACTTTCAAAAAACATTGGTTTTGAAGTCCCTTTGGGCAA
The DNA here is from genome assembly GCF_038396675.1 of Hydra vulgaris. Taxonomy (NCBI): domain Eukaryota; kingdom Metazoa; phylum Cnidaria; class Hydrozoa; order Anthoathecata; family Hydridae; genus Hydra; species Hydra vulgaris. The sequence continues at coordinate 44,840,122 of NC_088929.1, forward strand.
TATAATCAAAGAGACTAGCACCTTTTCCTCGTACTTCTTCTTTCTTTTGAATTTGAAATCGCTAGTTGTAGATGACATGTTGCTAGAATAGAAGCCATTGTTGCCAGCCAATGTTGTATTCGCATATGTGAAATATGATTCGCCATCCAAGACAAAATCAAAATTCCTAAAATTGCAATATATATGTGGACACAAAAGTTTGATTCAAGCTAGTTGGCATTCGCTTCGATGTTGAATCTTTTTCTTCTTGTAATATCTAATATTCGTCTTGTTTTTAAGAATTTTAGATATATACGATAGGTTACAATCGAATCTTCAAGCTACTTGACGATATGAAACACCGTGACGATGATCAAATGTCTTTTTCAATTGGTCTTTGTGCTTTTTGTCCATTTTTTTAGCTTTTGGACCGCTTCCTTTTTTTCATTGATAGCCTAAATTGTTGTCTACATGTTCTAGAGCACGATATATGATTGCTTTTGATGCTCCTTCATCTAGAAAGTGCTTTACTGTGAAGATTTTTGGCTTTTCCAGATACGAATTTCTAAATTGGCAAATGCTTTTTCTTAGGTCTTCCTGCAAACTTGTTTATACGAAGTCATTTTAATTAATATTTTAAAACTATAATATAATTTTAATAGAGCATTAAATTCCCTATAAATATACTAATTTTTTTCAATTGCATGATTATGAATAGCATACATAAATTGATTTGAATTTTGTCTCATTTTTTAGTCATCAGGTGTTATATATTTTCAATGATGATGAACCAAGTACAGTATGGAGAGGTTCTGGAGAGCCGGCTTATCCTCCAAATACAAGAATGGTTTCCAAATGATAATAAATTTATGTTTATGCATGATAGTGCCCCATGCCATAGAGCTAAAAGCATCACAAACTTTCTAAAACAAAAAAAATATCCCTGTTTTAGGCAGGGCAGGGAACTTTCCTGACCTGAATCCGATTGAAAATTTGTCGAACATTCTCATGAAAGAAATCTCTTCCAAGGTTTCAACAAATAAAAGTGATTTGATTGAAAATTACTTTATCATTGGCACCACAATGAAAAAATTAAGACAACAACAATAAACTGTATTAAAAGTATTCCAGACCGAACAGCTAGAGTCGTTTTGTTGAAAGGGAGGGTTAACAAATTATTAATATTTTTTTATAACTTGCAATAAAAAGAGTAATTGTTTATTAAAATGTGTGTAAATTGATTTTGAAATATTGTTTTATTATTAAGGAAACATGTTTTATCAATAAAATATAATCGATATTGCAATTTTACCTTTTTTATACTTTTTACAAACCGTTGAAGTTAAAGATACACAAAAATTGTAGGTGATCATAATATTGTGGCCAGGGGCTGTATTTATTTATACAAGAAAAATGAATTAACCTACATTTGCCGACATTGAGCTTGCCTGAACAACTCTAGAAATAATATCTGTGATGAATTGAAAATCAACCATTGTAATATTAGTATTTTTGATTAAAACGGATGACAAATCTGACGCTATAACATCTGTATTGTTATTTGTCATACTCTAAAGAAACAAAAAATAAAAAATTTAAATAATACAAATAATCTTAAGCTTTAATGATACTTTTAACTAAAATAATTACAGTTAAAAATTAAAAAAACAAGAAAACTTGAAGTTTTAATTTATCATTACCTTGAAATAAACTTAAACCTTGAAAAAAAATATATATATATATTGAAAATTTCATTTACTGAATTTAACTTATAACTGACATAATAAATTTTAGTGTTTAAATTTTTTAACAGGAAAGCGTGAAGAGAGAGAAATCAAAATAGATATTAAAAAAAAAAGCTATAAAAATAAACATATCTTTGCTGAATGTTTTTTTAAAGTTTCACAGGCAGCTGAGGAAGCTGCTAAATTTCAATCAACTAAATGTATGCAATGTTATCCTTGCTGCATTAATTTAATTAACTTCATTAATTAATTCAATGGTTTTAACATTCATATGACAAAAACAGTATTTATTTCTTGAAGAAAAATGTAATGTGTAAATGTTGAAAAAACAAAATTTTTTATTGATAGCGACTTTTTATACTGTAAAAAGCTCTTTAGCTTACTTAGCAAATATGTATAACTTCATACATACATACATATACAATGCATATTTATGTATGTATATAATTATACATACACACACACACACACACACACATATATATATATATTAAGTTATATATATATATATATATATATATATATATATATATATATATATATATATATATATATATATATATATATATATATATATATATATATATATATATACATATATATATATATATTTATATATATATATATATTTATGTATATATATATATGTATAAATATATATGTATATATATATATATACATATATAATATATATATATATATACATATACAAGCTCTGTCATTTTGACTCTGGTGGATCCATGTTTCATCAAACTTTAAAGTTCTTTTAAAAAAACATTCTCCTTCAGTCGAATATCTGTTTTAACTGTTGACTGTTTTGAAGTCAGGTTTCTTTGTTAGCGACTGTGAGTTATTTGGTCACCTATCTTGCACAAGTTTTCCTGCACTGCAGCTTTTTGTGAATAATGTTATTGACAGTTCCAACACTAGCATTTACTTTTTCACTAATCAGTTCAACAGTGGTACGCATATTGTCACAAACTAACGCACCAATCAGAGATTTTAGTCCCAACATTGACTAGTGATCTACTGTGTTGTTTGTCAGAAACTTTTGTATGACCACTTTGAAACTATTCAACTCATTTTTAAACATTAGAATAATTCAAAAAATTTCCCCAGCACATTTTTCCATTTATTACAGGATTTTATTACCTGTCTCACCTTCCGCCTAAATTCTGACCAGGACATATTGTTTATCCACACTGCAATTTTTAAGCGAACTTACCATTATTAACTGAATAAATTTAAGATTATGTTTATAAAATACAATTATACAGCTGTTTAGATGTCATTGCAAGGTTGCTAACTATATAAATATATACATATTTGTTTTTTCTTTTGTTGATATAATTACTTGCTTCATCTTAAGGTTAAAAATTATTGTGAAAAGTCAGCAACTGAGAAGGAAAAGTTCAACAGATGTTAGAAAAATAAATGTTTATATGTTATAAAGGTATAAACCTTACATAATATAGTAAAATAAAAATTTTTGTGTTTCACCAAAAAAAAATTTTAGCGAAAGAAAAATCTGAATTTTTTATTCATGCATTTTATTCACACACTGCATGCTTAAAATATGGAATATAATTAAACATAACCAAGTAACTCCTAGTTAGTTGATTACTGATTTAGGGATAGGCGCAGTGAAGCGCACATACATCAACTGATTTAGGGATAGGCGCAGTGGAGTGTACATACATCGGTTAAATGTTTTGGTTTGGGCATGCATTTTTTAAAATCTAGCTGTATATATATATATATATATATATATATATATATATATATATATATATATATATATATATATATATATATATATATATATATATATATATATATATATATACATATATACCCAACTAGATAAATGATTTATTATAAAAGCCATATAAAATAAAATAAACTAAAAATCTAAAATAAAATGTTATAGTTTCATTAAAAAGTTATAGTTTCATAAATATTTCATATTTATAGTTAAACCTAAAATGAAATTTTTATTTTAAATACTTTTATAATTTTGCTTTATACAAATACTTTTATTAATGATTAAAATATACTTTCTCAAAACATTTTAAATGTGACTATGTCGTTCTTTTTCCTGTCTACTTTTTAATAATTTTACATTATTTTGTATAACATTATTTTTATTTTTATTGTACAATGGCATTATAATGATTCTTGACTTTTACAAATATACTAACAACACTTGCTACTTATTAACAAATTATTATCAAATTATCAAGTAACTAACAAAAAATTATTTAACCTTATTTAAATTTAAAAGATGCTGAGAAAATTCGTTTTCTGCAGGGCATTCATAGATCTCATCATATGACCACATAGCCATGTCTGAAAAAGTTTCTGGAGTAAACCAAGAACCATAAGAATTCATAACCAAACAGTATGCATTAACAATTTTAGATTCATCATAGTTGCAACTCAAGTTTAAATAAGCATTAGCTAAGCTGAAATTTAAATATTCCAGTCCAGTAAAATATTCTATCATAAAAGCATCAAGTGGATCATATATTGTTGAAAAACAACAATCTAAATATAAATAAGTATAAAAAAAATTAAATATAAAGAAAAATTAAATCACTATTTGTTTTAGTTAATAAATTCTTTAAAGTAACTTTGATACTCATAATGATACCGTTTATGAACTTTAACGTTATTACCCTGTAATTTTTTCATAGGTTTTACCCTATACCACATATAATTATTACCTTAATCCTTTACCACTATTGAATTTTTTGATTATTTTTAGAGTAGAGTTCTATTATTAACTGTTCAAATATAAATTTCCCTGGAGAATGATTTTAGCTTTTAGAATTGCAAATATTTTTTATTCATTTGACGTCACCAAGTTACTATGTTATTGTTAGCACTGGTATATCTTCGATTAAGATCTTATTATTTTTCTTGACAGGAGTTTGTTTTCAGTTTTACATCTCAGTAGATAGCTAATTATTGTCAGCGACAATAATTAGCTATCTACTTCTTAAAAATGATTTTATTAACTTATCGAATATGGTAAGATACTTATCTATCTTTTTATTTTTTATATATTAATGTGCATTTACACTAAAAAAATTTTTTTTAACACTATATATTATTATTTTTTATAGTTTTATTATATGAATATACTTTTTCAAAAAGTTTTTGTACATGTTTATCTTTATATACCCATTTTTTCTAAAAACCATTGGTGTTGCCTAAATTTGGTGAGTGAGCGGGTGAATGGCTTTTCTGTAAAGAGGTCTGTTTTGTTGCAATAATGACTGACATAATGTAGGCTACAGGCAATATAAAGATAGCAAGGGTGCATCCCTGACAAGTGATGTTAACCACTTTTTATCAGGCTCTCTAAAACATCATTGTTCAATATATTGTGACCCTGAGGATATAGTTTAACCTACACTAGTCCACTACTTAACTTTAATTAGATCATTCAACATCATAATTTTTATTATCTTTCTACTTTCCTCTGTTGGTTTTTTTTATATGTATGTAAATAGGTATGTATAAATGTGTGTGTGTATATATGTATGTATATATATGTGTGTGTGTATGTATGTACATAGGTATTAATGTATATGTTTATATGTATATATAAATGTGTATATATGTGTGTGTTTGTATGTGTATGGGTGTGTATATTTGTACATATATATATATATATATATATATATATATATATATATATACATAAATATATATATATATATATATATATATATATATATATATATATATATATATATATATATATATATATATATATGTATATATATTTAACATATATGTGTGTGTGTGTGTGTGTGTGTTTGTGTGTGTGTACATATATACATATTTAAGTACTATGTCTTTTTTTTGTTTGTACACTATTTTATTTCATTGCCATTTAATTTTGTTGTTGATTTTATTATATTTTTATCATTCTGTATCAACATTAATGTCTTTAGCTTGATCGGTTAGACTGTCGACCTGATAAACCATGAGTTCCTGAATTGATTACCGCTCTGAGCATATGAAATTAAGCTTCATATTTTTTATAGACCTTGTGTGTTGGTCATGATTTTCCATTATGAGTCTATTAACTTTATCATAACTTTACTATAACACCTATTACATGCATGATGTCTAAATTATCAGTAGTGGATCCAGGCTGTAGCAAGTGTAGCAATCGCTACAGTCAGCTTAGTTTTTTTTCCTCTTTTTATTTTTTACATACACTTTTTTTTCATGTAAAAGTGAAAAATAATTTAAATAAGATATGGAGGTTACAAGTAATCAAAATGCGGCGCTTCAAAAATTTATCCAAAATCGTATCTGACCCAAGTTGACTATGTTATGGAAATATTTCATTTGGAAAAATGAAATGCTTCACTGAAAAACCCATGTTTTTAACAAGTTTAACTTAACTTGAACTGGGAGTTACATAAAATGGCAAATCGACTGTAGCAAATGTAGCAAAAGTCAATTTGTCATATTTTGAAACAACTCTATAAATACCCCCGATAATTTTTTTTAAATTGAGGCTATTTACCTGCAATCTTTTTGTTAACAAGGAGGTCTTACGTAGTGACTAAAAGAAATGAAGCGAAAACCTGTAGCAAAAACAGAATTTGTGTAGTAAATATCCACTCTCTGTTTACAAAACATTTTTTAATAAAGTGGGTAGCAAACATTAAATGAAAAGGTTTTATAACTATTAGGACTAAATTAAATAGCACAGTCTGTTGGTTTCTTTATTATTTAAGTCTATTATGAAAATGGTGAAATTTGTTTATGTTTATGAAAAATGGTGAAATTTGTTTGTTTATGAAAAAAGGTGAAAAGTGTTTATTACTGTTCTATGAGTTATTTATAATTGAAGAAGTCAAACACTTTAAAAACGTTTTAAAATTTTTATAGATTTCCGAGAGACAAAGAGGAGAAAACACATTGGATAGAATGTTTACCTAATGCATTTTTTAAAACGTCTAGCAACACATTTTATTATATGATCTAATTGACATCAAAACTTCAAAAAGGTGAAACTAAAATAACATTTTGAACAATTTTCCTCTCAGATAGATTTTAAGTTTCTTGTATCAGGAAGTTACTGTTTTTAAAAAACCAGTGATCTAAATTCTCTTTCGAAATTGATTATAATATAAATATAATAATGATCAAAATAATATTGATAAACAAAAAAAGTTTGTTTTGGATTTTTTATGCCTATTTTTTATTTGTGTTGATATTTTATGCCTATTTTCAGAAAATAGGCATAACATATTAACTTATGTCACAAGGCCTTTAACAAATTATTCTCGTGAAGAAATAGTCTAGCTGATTAAAACGCTATTAAGAGAAACGCTTTGTTACAAATATGTTATGTTAGGAAAATTTGTTACAGAACTAATTGAAACAAAATTTAGAAATTTAAGAAAAGTATCTCGAAACAAATTTTTTAAGTGTTCTTTGAAACCAAAGATATCTCTTGTTTACATTAACATGTATTTTGAAATTATGATTTGCTTAACAAATATGAAATTTTGACAGTATAATGTTTTATTTTTTTAAACTTTGGTCAATATCCAAAACCATTTGAAATAGGTGGATTAAAAAGCCCTTTCGACAATACTGTTCAATGGCTTTTCTTCAATTTAATTGAAGTTAAAGTTTTGTTTGACTTCCATATTCAATACTTTTATGCTTTGATGAATTACTTAATTGAAATTGAGTGTTATCATCACAATATACTTTCCTATACTCATTTATAAAAAAACACTGAAAACTCTCTACACCAAAATCAAATAAAGAACAATGTTGTTTTAAACAAAGAACGACCATATTAGGTTTGTCTTGTTAAGTTGACATTTATTCATTGACACTTTTACTTTTATTATATGCTGATATTTGTTGATTGTATCCAAGGAGCAAATTAAGTGATCGGAAATTGAAAATTTTGTAAAAGTTTCTGGTCTTCAAATTTTGTCTTTCTTGAAAACCATTTTTGCACATTTTTTTTTACCATTCGTAACAGTTTTACAAATTGTTGATTTTAGAAGTTTATGCTTGTAAACATTACTGAACTTTTTTAATTTTTCTAGATTCAATTAAATTAAGGGATTTATTTTAATTATGTTTATAATTATGTTTATAACTAAAATATGTAAATTCTAAAAATGTTGTGTTAAGATAAATATATATATATTATAAAATAGTTTGTAATTATAAGTAACAATGTTTTTCTTGTCTTTTTTATTATAGATTATTTAGCAATTATTTATATTATTATTTATGTACTTTATTATGAATAAAAAGGATATGAGACTAAAAAAAAGTTGTGATTTAAAATTCTCCAAATATAAAAAATAACCATTACTACTTTGCCAAACAATACACAAATATGTTTTATTTTTAATGACTTTTATGTTTTTATATTATAAAGTGCATTTGGATGACAGTTTTAAATATAAAACATAATTTATTAATAAACTAATAATAAATCAATACAAATTTTATTTAAAAAAATATAGCAAAATAAGTTTATATATCAGAGTTATCACTATCCCTTTCTCTTTCTAAATCTGATATTGTTAATAGAGAAAGGTTGATACAATTTGCATCAGCAGATTTTTTTTTTCTTTTTCTTTGGATAGTGATGAGGAGCAGAAGATAGTCTTCTTATTTTATCTTTATACCATGCATCCAAAGCAGGGTTTGAGTCGAATTTCTTGATGCTGCATCCTTCTTTGCCTATTCGTAAAAAAGATTCAAGACAATCACGTGACTCTCCAATCACGTGATTCTTCAATCCAATTTTACTCTGTTAATGCAGCAAAATATACAATCTACTTTAGAGCTTGTAAATGGACAAAGTAAAAGCAACTCAAATACATCTAACACATTTCTACATTCAGCAATAACTATATCTCATGTAAAATTTTTTTTTCCTTATTTTCAAATAGTATTCACCTAAAGAATTCTTAACATTGGAAATGTATAACTTTTTAAAACAATCCACTCAATAAAAATTTCATGAGTTTTACCCCCCCCCCCCAACCCCCCATTTTTTAGGAGGTCTTTAAAATGTGAAACCACTTCTGCTATTTCTTTATCACCAAATGTAATCACAGGGTTCATTAGCCAAAAAAAAATGACCAAAAGAAAAATTAAATTACAGAATAAAGGAGATACCTTAATATCTTTGAAACATAAATCCATACTAGTTGTTAAACTATTCATTATACTAGTATAAATGTGTTGCATCAATGTCTTAATTTTATTAAAATTTTCTTAAGGAATGGTTGGTAAATAAAATTGCCATCTTTTTCGACTATAATTTCAATTAATTTTTTGCAGTTTGCAAAAATAATTTGCTCTGTTGAAATATTTCCTAATGAACTATTGTCCAATTATATTCTGTACTCAGCGGACAGTTTTTACAGGATCATGTAAATCTTGTTGGAAAGCAACACTTAAGCATCTCAACGGTGCAAGAACATCTAGATAAACAGATAAATATATTACCAGAGATGAATTTTTCCAAACTTTTAAAAACTCCTTTAATTTGGCTTTTTTTTGACAGCTGAGAATCTGTTTGGCTAAGAGACTTCATGGAAGAAATATATACACCATAATTATCTAGAGCTATTTTCGTTGCATTCCACTTATGATCCAGCCAACAAGTACCGTACAATTTTGTTGGTTTAGGAACGGATTTTTCCCAAGCTTCTGATAAAAGTTTCAATTGTCGTAAACATTTTGGCAATTATTCATAAAGATAATCTAACTTTAGTAAAAAGTTTTCACAATTTGCAAATGCAGTACATTTTGCAAAAGCATCTTTAAATGCAAGCTCGAGACGATGGTTAAAACAATGTACTACTTGAAGCCATGGAGATTTTTTTTAGTTATGCTCCTAAACCTGAATGAACATCAAGATTTATGCTAGCTCCATCTACGTTTAGCCCTAAGAGTTTAGTCATGTCATTTATTCCAACTCTTGCAAATGCTTGTTCTAGACAGATTTGTAAACCACAGGCATTACGATTGTCAGGGCCAAAACCAACAAAAGTTTAACGCATGGACTGCCTTCAAACAAATACAACGCATATACTAATTCTTGTTTGAGTGTAGCAATATCACAACTGCCATCACTTAACATTGAATAATATCTCAACTTTATAAAATCATCTCTGAAAAAACCTTTAGCAATTTTACCGATGTAATCTGTATAAACACCAGCAGCTCAATTAGTTGAGTAGCTAATACCAAGATCAACGCTGTTTTTTTAAATTAGCTCTAGCAAATCAAGGAAATCGGAAAATGGACATTCTTTTTTTGCCAGTAGTAAACTGCATTGAATTTCTTCTTAAGTGAGTCATAATCTTTTTCAACCATTTCTTATAGCCCTTTTTTAATATCAGCGTTTTTATTTATAAATTCTTTAAAACCTACTGCACTCGATTTACTTCAATAATCGACAAGATGTGCTTCCTTTTATTGTTAACTGCTGCAATTACTTCCTATGTGGTCTTTTTTAATTGACAGAGTTCCAGGGCAAATCCACAAAATAGAAACCTTCTTAATGTTGCTAATACAAGATTCATATTGCTTGGAAAGCAAGCAGCGTAATCTTACAACATCATTTCCCTCGATATCATACTCAAACTTTAAATTAAATTCTTTTTGCCATTTCAAAACAGTATTTAATTTACCATGGTTATCTTTAGTTTTTGGTAAGAAAAATGATTAAATCTTTAGTTCACTTGATCTACTACGCTTTCAATTATATTTTAAACCTTTAATTTTAAAAGCTTTTAAACCTTTTCAATTTGCTCAAAATGATTGTAAATTGGAACCTCATTTTGCAAATTAAAGCCATTAAAGTCTTAAAGCAATAGTTCTGAAATAATAGGTATATTAGATGGTATATTATCCCAGGACCCGGCAATGTTTAAGGGCCCATAAGAAAAAAGTGGGAGAAAAAAAAATATTTGTGTTAATTCGGCATTAAATGTTGAGTATTTTCAGCCAAGATAAGGCCCACAAAAAAATGCCCATGCCCCCCTCTTTTTGAGCTACCATGGCCCATATGTCAACCATATGTAATTTATTTGAAGAATAGTTATTTATTTTTTATTCTTAGCCAATTTTGGAAGCTAAAGTTTAATGTTGCTAAATGAGTTGGATTCTAACAGTGGGAAAAACAAGTGACACATTTAAAAATAATTACCTGAAGACGTTATAAAGTCTATATTATTTATAAAAATAATTACATAAAGATATTGGAATGTTTTAATTGAAGAAATTTCATAAAAGCAGAGCCATTACTAGGCTGCTCTCACAGCTCCCTTTATCCAGTAAGCAAGGAGGGGGAAGGCAGCAAAATTAGGAATCTTTTTCAAATTTCAGAGGGCCCTTTACTAAATTTGAAGATTTTTTTTTTTATTAATACCTAATAATACAAGGTTTTTAAAATTTTGGAGCCATCATGACATTTCTCTGATAAAAAAGTTTCAACATTAAAACAAATTTTTTTTTTAAATATTGCTTTATTTGATTATAGAAGGGAATATAAAATCAGAGATTGCAATCTAACTAAGTTTTTCCACACTTATTTTGTCAAGTTTAACATTTCTAAAAAAACGCGCCTAAATTTTAAAATCAACCAATGAAAATGTTTCGTATAATTGTAAACACTTTAGAATTTCGTGGTGTGATGAAGTTGATGTAGCTTTGATCATCAAAGCTACATACATAAATATCAACTACATCAAAGTTTGATTTATTTGACATCTTATGTACTTTATTTAACTTATTTATATTTCCTTAAATTTTTGTCATATAACATTGAGTAATTGAATCCTGTATTTGCTTTTTCTTTTCCTGAATTTGTATTTGCCTTGCTATGTAAATACATAATACAGTGGTTAATCTAGCTAGATTAACAGCGTTTTATAAAAGTATTATTTTAAACATGTGCATTATGAGAGTCTTAATAAAATTAGTTATAGTTGATTTTTAAGATCCATAAAAACTGCGTTCACAGTTTTTTAAGAAAACAAAAATTTAAAGACCAGAATTTTTTACAAAATTTTCAATTCCCAATCATTTAATTTGCCCCTTGGTATTGTTGTTAGTTGTAATATGACTAAAGTTTGCTGTTTTTGGATTTTAAAAGCATTTCTTATTTATTTGAAGCAATATATTTTTATTGAAAAGTTTCGTTACTTTAGTTCTATTTTTTATTTGATTTGAAACCTGTTTCTTATTTTCATAATTTGATAAAAAGTTTATTGCAATGAAGTAATGAAGTTTATCAATGTAAATATGAAAATATTTATAAATTGTTTTTATAAATTTATATAAATCGTTACAGTGTCTATTTTAATTTTCAGATATTTTATAAAACAAATTTTAATCAAATAAAAAAATTGAATTTTAAATAAATTTAGATTAAATTTATCGTTTTCATTTTCAATATTAACCTCCAATTTTTTTGCAGACCAAAACAGTTTAACAACCACAAATACTTTGTTGATTTAAATATAAAGATAAATTTATATGATAATGTTTTATGTATTATTTGGCATAAATACATTGACTGGCAATAGGTATACCAAAATCTAAATGTAAATACGTCGAATGAGGATAAGGGTTTGGTCGGGTATTAGCCATGATTAAAAGTCATGAAAGACAAGTAAACTACCATTTCGTTAAAAAGTATTCAATTTAACTAGATGGTTTTAGCGTCGCGTAAATCATGTAATGTTCTTCTGCTCTAAAGGGACAAAAGAAGAAAGTGGTGGTAGGGGACCTCATGTATCACTATAAGCCACTATACATCTAAGGCTGGTGCAAATGGTGTGTAATACCCTCCCCCACCCCCTATCAATAAATTTTATTTCATTATGTCAGCAAACTTAGCTCTTTTAGACCAGCAAATCGGCATATGTAGATCATATAGTAAATTCACCAAACTTGGACTTTCAGTACTGTCTGCAAATATGAAAAGCGAGAAAATTTTTTTTTTTTTTTTTGATAAAAAAAATATTTATAGCATTTTTGCTACAGTCAATTAAAATCCTGGGTTTGCCCCTGATTATCATTATTATTTTTTCATAATACACTTAACTTTGGTATCTTTGTTTTCCTCTAAACATCTGTTCAAAATATCTTTTTAATTTAATTTTTTTTACCCTTTCTCTTTTCCTAATTTATTCCTAATTTCACTTGTACTTGACAGCTTGGTCAAAGCTCAGCTCGGTCTAGTCCTTTGATGCATATTTTTGCAATTTTTTAAAATTGAAAATTTAGAATTTTAATTTTATCGATATTTTACTTTATCCTTTTTTAACACTAATTGATTTTCTTATTTTATTATTTTTTTTTTTGATAGCAAATGTGAATTATTTTTGAGCTTAAACTTACAATGGCTAGAATGCTTATTTCTTATTGTTTCAAGTATTGTCTGATATAAATGTTATATCTGATTATAAATATATATCAAGAAATACATAACAATTCAAATTCAAAGAAATATATAACAATTCAAAATTCAAAGAAATATATAACAATTCAAGAAAAATCATAATACATAATTTTTTTTCAGGCAACTTTTATGGTATTGCATAGGATACTTAAATTAAAATTAAATTTTTGGCGTTGCATAGGATTTTAAGCAGGGGCGTCGCTAGAGGGAAGTGGGCCGCACTAAGTGACACCATTAAGGGTAACACGAAAATAATAAAATTTAATTTATTTTACCGAAATCTACTGAAATACACCAAACTCTAAAATCTAACAAACTCTAAAATTGAATTCTAAAAATAACGAATTCTAAAATAATTCTAAATAAACGAATTCTAAAAAAAAACATAAAATAAAAATGTTACACATAAAATGTTTTATGTGTAACATTTTTTGGAACTCTTGAGAGAATGTATTTCTTCTTTGATGCTTCCACCCATCAATGAGATTTTTTAATTGAACACACTGCAATGTCGGTTAAAAGGCTATCAACAACACGCTGGAGTGAACATCATGCTGCTGTTAAACCAGTGAAAGATAAGTTGATGAGTGTGTAGTGGCAATTGAAGCTCTATATGATCTTCGTGAAAATGTGAAAACAAGAGCTGCAGCACAAGGTCTTTTACCTGCTGTCTGTGATTTCACTAACTATTTGCATTCAACCATGGGACAGTCAAAACTTTCTGATTTGGCTATACTATCAATTGAAAGTGTTAAGGTGAAAGATATTGATTTTGATTGTGTGATTGACAGGTTTGCAGCTTTGAAGACCAGGAAGGGAAACTTTTCAATAACTGATATTTTACTGTTAATTAACAAAAATTTAATTTTTTCCAAGTATGTCAAAGTTCTTCATTTATGTTTTGCTTAAAGTATTGAAGATATATTGTTCATTTTGTATTTTACAAGCATTACTATATGTGGTAATAAGTGGTACAGGAATACTTTTTGTAATGTTTAATTAAATTGTTGAATTAAAATTATACTTCAAGCTTATCTAGTTTTTTTCTTTTACATGATGTTAATTTTAACCGTTTTCAAGGGGTGACACCATTGATGTCCGCCCCAGGTGTCACCCATGCTAGCTATGCCACTGGTTTATGCATTTATAAACTTAATGCATTTTATGTGTAAAATAATTATTAGTTATGAATTTTAACATACAGATATTAAAAAAAAAAAAAAATCATCTTGGCACATTGATATGGATAGCTTACATTATCTATCTGCATTTTTGAAAAAAGGAATACGAGATGATTTTAAATATAAACTTGAAGTTGCATTAAACTCAGGGTTGGATCGAGCATTTTTTGGTGTTTTGCAATGAGTTGAACTTTTAATCAAGTTTTTTAAGTATTGGTTTGAAGAAATAAATTTTAGGTTGCATCAAACTAAGAAAGTGATCCAGAATTTTTTCTCCATGTTAGTGAATAGTTAACATCCAGAGATGAAGCTTAGAACATTCATATGCTTATATTAATGTCAAATAAGTATGGTTTACTCAAAATTGCACTGTATATGGCCTAGTCACAAAGAAGCACCAAATTTTTGCCTCACCTGCCATGAAAGGTAGGATAAAAGCAGGTAGAATAAAGTTAAAGAAAGAATGGAATGATAACAAAATGCTTATTCTTTTGCTCATACTTAATAATTGATTTAATATTTTTCAAATACTTTTAAATACAACTTTTTTTAAATACAACATTTTGAATCAAATTTGGTAGATACAATCATCAAATTAACAGATTGAGGCTTTGTTAGAACTTACAATTATGCCATCACTTTAGTACCCAACTATTTGCAACACCACCAAGGTCAAACTCATCTGTTTTCTAACTGTACACCAAGGAAAGATTAGTACAAGCCTTTCATCAATCAGTGGAATCAAAAACTGATGCAAAAAAACAATTTGGACGTTTTTATTAATTGTTATCATTGGGAGAACTTTTTAATAAAGTATTTATTTAAATCCCCATCACTTTGAATATTTGATTCTTCCTAAATATAAGGGTAAAGTGAAGTAGTTATTTTTTTCCAATTAAATAAAGTTTCTTAAAATACTTTAAAAAAAAACTATTTAATTTTTGTCTATTGTGTGATTTTTATATAAATGCACCTTGAAATTCTCTTCAACTTGAAAAAAAAAAAGTATTAGAAATCTTTTTCCTGCAAAAAAAAAGAAAAAAAGAAAAGGAATTAAATATTTTATTTTATTTGACCCTTCATTTAGAAACTAATTCAGATTCCATCAAGGCTGCAAGCAACCGCTCTTAGAGTTAGAAGTTACTGAAAGAGAAAAGATGAAATTTTTAGAGCAAGATAATGATTAACAGACAACTTAAAAGATTTCAAATTATATGAATCTGGAAAACAAGATGAAGGAACGGAACTCCAAAGAATTGATGTTCGAGGAATAAAACTAGATTAAAAATTATTTTTGGAGAACATAGGAACAGTTACAGTAAACGGATGAAACTTAATCGAATGAAGTAACTTAAGAATGAATTTTAGAAGATGGCACAAAAAAGGCCTGCTCTTTAGAGCAGTGCTCATTATACTATTTCTAGTAAAGTAAATGAGAAGCAACATTATGACAATGGTATAATGGTTTGAGGTTGGATGCATGAGCAGTTTACAATGCGCTTTTCTACCTTGCATAAAAGAGAAAGGGCATTATTGGAAGATCCGCACCAGATTTGGTAATATTATTCCATTCAAGGAATTTGAGATTTATAGAGATAAAGAATAGAATCTGGAGGAAAAATGTGGTGAACATGATAAAGATATGCAACCTTAGGAGATGTTAATTTTGCAATTGATTTGTTATATGGTTTCCAAGAAAGATTGGAAATAAGAGGTGAAAGAAAGAAAGATCGGAAGGGTAGATGACTCTTTGAGTACATTACCATTCATAAATATAGGAGGATCTAAATTATTGCAATAATGATTAGCTGATATAAATTGAGTTTTATCTGAGTTAAAGTTCAACAGTCGTTGAGAGCCCCATGCTATAGCAGAAGTGAGATTCTTTTCAAGCTCAAATGCCCCTTCAAAGCAATCAGAGAGTGTTGACTTCTTATCAAAGCAGGAATAAATCATCAGCAACCAATGCCATCCTAGATGTGAGAATTTATGTGAGATTTTTAATATAAATTAAAAGAGTATAGGACCAAGGATAGATTCTTCCAGAATAGTATGGACTGAAACCTAAAAAATAAGTGTCCCCTCTAATTACTTGGCTTTAGATGTAACTTATAAAGGATTTAATAATCTTAAAGATGTTACCTGATACACCATAAGATGAAACCGCTTGGAAAAGACTAGCAAGCCAACCTTTATCAAAGGCTTTAGAAATGTTGAGAATGATTGCCTATATATGTACATATAGGAAACTAATTACATTAAACGTTTTTTTGTTCCCTTTGAATTCGATGCCAAAAATCATTGTAAAATTAATTGAATCATGTAATTCTGTATAGGAGATTTGGAATTTAGTAATATCTAGACGTTTTAGCAATATGTTAAAGTATTATCAACATATTTAAAAAAAAAAATTTCAGTTTTTAGTTTGAGAAAGACAATAAACTGAAAGAATGGCTCAATAGCTTTTTTACAATTATATACATGATTGTTGAATCTATTATTATCGGTTATCCTTGAAAGCAATAAGTTCAATAAAACCGACACATGACTATTTAAACTTTAACAGTCATCAATTGTGTCATATAAAAAAGAACATACTGTATAACCTTACTAAAAGAATAATTGTATGAATATAAAAATGTCTGATATGCTACAGAAAAATTATGCCAAGCAAAATTAAAAATATGGTTACAAGAGTTTTATTACCTTGATTATTTCATCTATATTTTAGTGTTTAAAAAAATCAAGTTCAAATTTAAAATTAATCTTTTATTTATCCTTGCAAAATGTACCCGCATGCAATGTGTTATACTTTTGGAAATTCTTCTTATCAAATTTAATTTTAGTTACTTTTTTTATGTTTGTTTTACACTCAACTAATTTGTTTATTTATTCATTATTTCAAATAAAGAAATTTATTCATCTTAGTGCTGATATACGAAAGTACTCAATGCTTATAACTGTATATAAATGCCAGATAAATCATAATCAATCCTGTAGTAAAATTATTTTAGAGAATATTTTTCATCAACTATATATCAAAGTTGTGAAAAAATGACTTTTTTTGTCTTGAAACTACTTTCTTATAAGATTTTTTATTACCAATAATTTTTTATATTGATCATGGAATAAATGTCAATTAAAAATGATTAATTAGTTTATCAGTAGTAGGCAAAAATTTTGATAAAGGCAAAATGTTAAAAAAAAATTGTTGTTAGCCTTAATTTTTATTTTTGACCTTTAAGAAAATCACCCATACACAATTGCCTCTGCCCCCCTTCCGTCTTCCTTTAAATAAAACAACTAAAGTGAAAGAAAGCAACCTTAAATCGATAATGTTGTGTTAATGAATGTTTTGAGAAATAAATAAAAAACTTCCTTATTTTATAAAACTACAAGTTTTTTAAAATAAGTTTTTTTTATTTTAAACAACATTTAAATTTAATTGATTATTTTTTTATAACAACAGTGTTCAACTTAAAAATGTTTAGACTTTGAATGATTTTTGAAATGGTTTCAAATTAAATTTAATTACATTGCAGCAAGATCACATAACAAGACCTATATACAATAATATATATATATATATACATATATATATATATATATATATATATATATATATATATATATATATATATATATATATATATATATATATATATACATATATATGTATATATGTGTGTGTGTGTGTGTGTGTGTGTGTGTGTGTGTGTGTGTGTGTGTGTGTGTGTGTATATAAAATTATTAGATATAATATTATTGGAATAATTTTTCATGTTTTTGTTTAACTATTTTTAATGCAATTCCTTGCAAATGTAACACTCAATGTAACATCACAAATGTTACTTCTACAGCAACTATGATAGCAAAAAAATTAGCATAGTATTTTATGTAAGTTAATCTTGTCTATATAAAAAAGCAATTATGGGTTATTTCTATAATTCACTAAACTTTCTCAAGTCGTCATGAAAATCTTAAGTATTTTTTAATACAATTAATTTCTTGACACATCAATTAATTTTAATATTAGGAAAATTATTGTTTTACATATCACTTGCAACATATTATTTAAATCATGCAAATGAATTATAATTGCTTATTAACTACAATTTAGTTTTGAGTTAAATTATTTTATATATGTAGTAACTAAAAAATTACTACATATATAAACTAAAAATTACTAAAAAGTTTTTAACAATTATTTTAGTAATTAACTTATTTTACTTATTTAGTTTTTGTTATTATAAACTTATTTTAATTTATCTTTACAAGTTTTTAAGATGTTTATAAGTTTATGAGTTTGTTTTATTTGCATTTAATTTAATATCAATATGCAAAAAAAGTTTCATATCAATCATTAATTTCAGTTTTATTTGCAACCTTTTTTTTTAGAAGACAGGTAATGAACTATTATGATTTTGTTTTGTAGATGATTTTGCATTAAAATTATATGTATGTGCAGTAGCAAACTAAGTGGTAAAATCACAATTAGGAGGTTTAAGGTTCAAATCCACTTTATGCCTTTGAAAGTACTTCACTTAACATGATTCTCTGTGTAGCAGACCTGTTTAAAAACATTTATTTTAGAGTTTAGAGTTGATGGATAGTTACAATTAAAATTAAAAAATATGTGTTGCTTCCTAAACTGTATTGACACCCTATGGAGCCTTGAGAAAATGAATTTAATAAAGTATTATCTTTAAATAAAGAAAAAAAAGTCATTTAAGATAAAAAGTTTTAACATAACTTAGATCAATATAATTTAAAAAATATATTATATTTTTGAAAAGGTTTATGTTGTTATAAATATGTTTAAAATGAAATAAATTATTGAAATCAGTATTATTATTTAGTAGCAATGAAGGAAATCAGTTTTTTAACTTTATTTTACTTTAAATAACATAACAAGATAATCAATTTAATGGTGTTTATTTATAAGTAAACAATTTTTTTAAATGCTATGGATTCAATAGCAATTTTTTAAAATGTATTTATTTGTGTCACAGAAAAAAAAAAAAGAGTGAATTTATCTTGAATGATGTTTATCTTAATGTAATATTGTCATGAACTTATACAGCCAGTTAAGCAGTTTTGTAAAAAAAAAATTGTTTTTAGTTAGTTTTTGAGAAATTGCAATTTTTGAGACTTTATTTTTGAACTTGCAGTTTGTACATAACTTTAAATATGTGTTTGGTCTTTTATTTTAAATCTATGTATGGTAATTAGGTCTAGTCAATTTAGGCATTTTTGATTTATGGCATCCAGGAGCTCTAAAAATGTTGAGAATTTTTACCAATTATTTTAATTAAAAAATTCATAAGCTTTAATGGCTTGTAACTTGTTACTTTTTAGCCAAGAGTCCTGAAGTCCTTGTTACCATTATACATAAGAACTGCTGTAACAAAAATTGATTAATGCTCTAACCTATAAATTTTTTCCCATGAGTAGTCTATATACTTCTTTATAAATTTGGACCCTCTGGGTATCAAAAACCAGGATGAAATAATTTTTGTGTGACTTTCAAATCAACTTTTTCAAAAGTCCTTTTTGGAACTCCATATTCCGTTTAATATCTTTAATAAAATAAAATAAAGTTTTAAACTCTTTGGTGATGACAAAAAAAAGCAATATAATAATGATTTTATTGAACTTCAATAAGATAATGACTTATTTATGGAATAGTCAAATAGGTGTTTGATGAATTTCAGCAAGTAAAAATATAAGATAATGATATGAGAAAATAACCAACACAAATTTTCAATAAACAATACAGCTTTAGTGTACTTAAGTATGGAAAAGGATTTAGAAGTGCACATTTCAAATGCATTAGAATGGAAACATTATGTAAATAAAACAGTAAATAAAACAAATCAAAAGCTTTATATTTAAATATTAGATCTATCACATTTTTCAATACTTAAATAAAAAGATGAAAAAACTTATGTTAACTGCCTTAGTTTGCTAAAATTTATAACACACAGCATTTATCTAGATTGAAAGTATGATGAAAACTATATTAACAGTATGATAAAACATTGACAGTATAATGAAATATTGACAGTATGATGAAATCTAGAGAGATTCCAACAGAGAGCAACTAGGATTGAACATTTAAAAGGATATAGTAAAATAGAGTGATTAAAAAAATTGCATTATATCACTAGAGAATAAAATAAAATGATTTGATGCAAAAGATTAAATATTTAAAACGGGTATGATATTGTTCATTATTATAGAAAACCCGAAATGCTAAATAACACCTACAAAACAAGAAGCCACAACAGTTAACTGAGAAAGCAATTTACAGGAAATACACAGTTTTTTTAATCAATAAAAAAATAAAATAAAAAACTTATCTATAAAAAACTGTTTTTTTACCAGAGTGGTAAACAACTAAAAGTGTTTTAAACAAGAAACAATAGATGTTTAGACAGTATCAATTAATTCAAAAACAAATTCGATGAACTTTTTAAATAATAGTTGTTTTATGTTTGTATGGCTGTGTATTATAGCTGGTAAAGTTAAAAACTCTAAATATTTTAGACTCACCATTCTTGTACACTGTAAAGTAGTACAGTGCTATTATATTATACTATTATCAAAGTTATTACAATAAATCAAAACAAGTAACTTATTGTTATTAATAATTATATTTATTATAACTATTACTGCCATCAATATCATTTGAAGGTTTTGTAATTATAATTATAAGAAATTGTGCTAAAGGTTTAATTTCATGTTAAAATATATTAATAGCAGTTTTTTTTTTTTAAATCAAATATTTGTAAGTTTTGTAAAATAATTTGTAAAATAATTGTAAGTTTTAATTTTACTATTTTTAAGAACATATATGTCAAATAAAAACAAATCTTACCACTATGTGCTATAAACATAAAAGAAATATTGCAGTTCATTATTTGATTCTGACTGATTAATGAGCTTTCTATATCCATGAAGTTTCTAGTAAGATTTTTTGGATCAACTGAGTATGCAATTTGAAAAGATGCCAAAATGAGGTATTTCTTACTAAATAGTTATTGGATTTGGTTATAACAATAAATAAGTTGTATTTAAGCAAACTTTTTATAATTGACAACTCATTACAAATTTTCCTTGTAATAAAATATTACAACAAACATATTTTCACTATTTAAACATTTGAGTATTGAAACTAGTACCTTAGCAAAATTAGATTTCAAATGTATTTTTACATTCTTTTCAGTAAAAATAGATACAAATTAGATACAATAAAAAAAAGTAAAAATAGTAAAATCATAAAGAAAATTCCACAAAAAAATAAATGAATTTTTAAAATTAACTTACATAAACAAGTTACTTTCATTGAAAAGTAAAGGTGTGAATCTTTTAAACCAATTTTCAAACTAAATGAAACTTTCATAATAACTAAATTAAAAACATAAACAGTTATGTATAACACACATCTTATATGCACAGATGTATGAATACATATGCATATTGCTGTATGTATATAAATATATACATATATATATATATATATATATATATATATATATATATATATATATATATATATATATATATATATATATATATATATATATATATATATATATATATATATATATATATATATATATATATATATATACATATATCAGGGTGGGTCATATTTTTAATTTTTCTGATTTTTGCATCACTATTAGAGGGAAAAGTTGCAACACTATGCAATATGACTACCTGAAAAATATAAGCATTTTTGAATTAAGTTTAAAGGGGGCAACTTTTGCTTATATTATATTTTGGGTATGAGATCCACTGTTATTCGCCTACATATCAACTGAAAATAAGTAAAAAAACCATGTAAAGAATAAAAGCTACATTTGTATACTAAAAAAGAATGTGAAAATCCAAAATTTTTATATAAAGTCCTTTTTACTGTCGATTTTTGGATATTTAAGTTTTGAGTTTGAAGCGGAAACAAGCATACCATGACATTTTTCATAGGTTGTGACAATTTTAGATACTGTAGATACTTCTTTGACCAGACGTTCAACATTTTGAGAATGGCATGGAATATCAGGAACTTGATGAGTGTCATTTGCAACATTGATTAAGAGGTTTTCATTGTTCACTTCAGATAAAATCGGAGAAGGAGAGATATTAACATTTGACCAGTCAATCATTTCTAAATATGAGGATGGAAATTGAGAGAAATCTTTTGTAATGTAAATTGAAAGAAATCTTTTGTAGAGAGAAAGCAAGCACCCTATCAGTACTATCTTCTCTTATACATACAATAATTTTCTTTGTTGCATCGACTGTTTTTTCGTTGTCTTCATCTTTAATGGCTGACAACAAAACATTTTCAAGATGAGCAAAATAACAGTTTCTTTGCAATATTTTCCGGGAGGAGTATTTATAAAATACTTCTTTGTTTCTACATCCAAATTTGGAATCCTCAAATAACAGCATTGTATGATTTAAGTAAGTATTTCTTAACTTTACGGAGATTATGAATGACATCATCAGACATTTCAATGAGTACTCCATTTACACTGGCAAAGTCAACTATTGGTTGAAAATGAACATCAAAAGATAGTTGATCACCAAGAATACCTTTGAATACAGTAGGACCAGATGTACTGCCATCAAGTGCAGTTAAAATTGATCTGAGAAGTAGCTCATTCAAATGAAGCAAACAAATACACCATTGAAGAGGTTTGCCAGCACGAGTTTCAAGTAAATGAATAATACCATTTTTCCAGCCCGTGTTTACATCACAAAAAACATTTTGTAAAGTCACAAGAGAATTTCTGTCATTTAAAACCAAAATAATTTCTTTTGCAACATCAACTGCTTTACCACTTTGAGGACAAATGTGATCAAAGTAGACGCTGTTGGGATATGAACAGATAGCGTAATGATCTTCTTTGATGGAAGTGGCCCTGCTAACTTTACCATTGTCTTGTTCCACTAACCTTAGGGTTTTGTCCATATGGCCATCAAAACCGATTCCAATAATTCCTGTGGGTAATTTTGCATGTTCTTCGAAATCTTTTTGTCACCACTGGTTTCTTTGTCTACTAAATTTTTCTGGATCTAATATGTATTGTGGTGAACCAAGTGGTATATCTTTTAAGCAGGCTTTAATGATGTGTCTTGGTTGCTAACTTCTGTTCGTTCCATTATTGACAGAGTTCTTTGTACTGAAATATATTGGAATCTTTGGGATTGTGTCCATTATGTGAGCTGTCTAGTGAATTAGTGGCTTCATCATATTCTTTATTATCATCGCAACAATTCCTTTGTTTATTGCTCTCCCAGAAAGAATTATTGCAAATGACGAAGCTTGGCATGTTTCTGCATTCTTCTTTCTAAACTGAATTTCCTGTTCTTTACGAATTTTCTGCTTTTGGAGTCTTTCTGTTTTTTCTTGGTCAATCTGGCCAATCTACATTTTATGATAACTCTTTTGATTGAGCCAAAACTCCCATTCCTTAAAAGGAACTTTGGTAGAACAATGGCAGTTTAATCGGCCCCAGATTCCACAATTAACACATTTGCACAGACAAATATCAAATACTTTATTGAAGGAACCAAGTTGGCACTGAAATGTAGATGAATTTCTCTTTTCACCAACATATTTCTTTAATCATTTTGTATCAGTAACCAATTTATCCAAACTTTTCAGAATGCTGTTATATAACATCATTGGCAACCCCGCCCTCAACTGTGTTTACCGAATCATCAGCTACTATCTTATTTACATCTCTGATTGATGGTTCTTCAGTGTCTATGGATTGTAAGAAAGTCTAAGCGTGTCTGATCTATAGATAATGCTTAAAGACTTCTGCTTTTGTCAGCAATTGACTTTCTGGAAATTTACAAGGTTGATCAAATACTGAGTGTTCTGTGTCACTTCTGGTTATGATAAACTTTTCTTCAAGTTCATTATGCAATCTTAAAAGAATAAGAAAAAAAAATCATTCGTAATCCACATTTACAAAAAATAACTTTAAAAAAGCCATGTTCTCTTGTGAACGTAAATATAAAGTACCGACAAATCAATACAATAATATTCAAAAAATTCTACAATGTTTTAAACTTTACCATTAACAACTTAACAACATTAACAATTTAAAAACTGGCTTCAAAAATGTCACATGCCACCGTCTCCTGTTTATTAAACCTCCTTGGTAATCCATCACTTTAATAAAAAAGCAATGTAAATAAATACTAAAGTATTAACTTTAATCCCAATATAAATTTGCACTATGTATCAGATAAATCATCTGATGCATACTGCCAATATAAGTAAAATATTTAATTTAAGGATAAACTTACTTATTTAATTGTTATCAATAATTATTAAATTATAAAAACAATATGCAAAATATAGTTGTTTTTTTAAAATAATTTTATATTAATATAATTTGTAGTTATTTTTTACATCTATAGGTATAATAAGTAACAATAAATATTTAATGTATCTAAAATTAATAAATATATTAATCTGATATAAGCAATATTGAATTGAGGAAAAATGATGAAATGTTTAATAAAATTGTTAGAAAATTATTATATACTCTTGAAGCAAAGATATTTTGTTAACTACCAAATAATAGAGAGGTTTTATGACATACCTTACAAGGTTTGATTTAAAACTAACTGTTAAAAAAGAAGTTAAATCTGTAGTTTACAAAAAAGTGAATGTTTTTTGGATAATAGCAGGAATTCAAAAAATTTAAAAAAGGTATTGTTAGAATGATACTGCAACTGATACATCTTAAACTAAACTTGATTAAAAGTATAAATTAAGTTATAAAACTTCTGAGTTTAACTAATGTCAGCTCTAAGTAGCAATGCAGCATCAAATACAGATGATTTGCATTAAAAAGACGCCTCTCTTAATATTATTAGTCAAATATCAGATTTAAATTTTCTCTCAGATCAGCGTCAATTAATAAACCAATTTAAGGTCAATTAGATAAGAGTTGTACTACGCAAGTAAGAAGCAGTAAAAAAGTCACAGAAAATATAAGTTATTGAAAAAAAAAGAAGGAAAGAAAATATAAAAAAAGATAGATCCGACCCTTACAGTCAGAACTTGATGATGAAGACAAAATATCCAATAAAAAGGAAGAAAGTTTAAATTCTAGACAGAAGAAAAAAATTAAGATATTAGAATACTCTAAAGTTTTTTAATTTTGAAAACTATCCAGGTTGAACTTTTAAGATTGAAACTATCCAGTAGCTAAGATCAGGGATCATTTTAGCTGTAGCAGAAGCATCAAGTTGCAATTTGGATCTTAAAAAGCACAGCAAGCAGATCAGTTAATAAAATTTTACAGCAAATTTCAAATGCCATTAAAAAAGATGTTTCTGCAGACACCATATCTTAGAAAGAGTTTCTTTTTTTGCTTACAGAGTTTTTTTTTGCTTAACAATTTTTGGAGAATTTTGATCTCCAAATTATAAGCCATTTAGACATTTTAAAAATTTTATATGATGTAAACTTTCATTCAGTTTGGATCCCAGTTTTAGAAAAATTAAAATTAAGAAACCAGTACTAAAAATCAAATAAGCAGAAATAATAAACTTTGGGTTCAATATAAACGTATGCACTAATTGAAAAAGAAAATCTTTGGTAATGTTTTTTTTTCTAATTTATCACAATTAGCAAGTGCTTGTTAATAACTAAATGTTTTTGAAAAAATAAAAATTAAAAAAAAACACTATCTTATTGTTGTCTATAATTTATCAGCTAACCAATAGAAAAGTGAATTTTCTGACTAATGATCCTAGTTAGCCAACATAAAAGAATGTAGAGTATATGGGAAGCGTGTATAGTATCCCTCTTTGCACACACATGCCACCCCTTATACACTCCTTATACCCCTGAGTAAGAAGGACTTGTATTTCAGACAACCCTAAACAACATCCTGAAGAGATTTTTTGTAAATTAAAACATATTTAGTTCATAAAAAAAGTGAAAGAGAGGGGGTGGATTTTAAAATTGTACGTACTTTTTAGGGGGAGGGGGACTTGAGAGTATGCATGGCAACAGGGGAAGGGAGGGGTCAAATTTCTAAATTTTTAGCATATGAACTTCATGGATGACCCCTTATTTGTTTGTTTGATAAAAATAAACTTAAATGATAAAGTTCAAAGTTATTTTGGCAGTAAATTTTTTTTTGTTTTAATTAAAATCATAATTAAAGGGAAAATTAAAGGGAAAAGAAACTTTGTTTCACTGGGAGGAAGAAGAGATCTTAGTGGATGAAATTCCTTTTGAGCAAATTTTTATTTGGTTTTAGTACACTAAACTATATATAAAACTATTTGAAAGTATGTTAAGTTTAATAATAGAATTTTGTTAGAAGTTTACTTAAGATTATTTTAGGTTGAACACTTTAAAAAGGGTTGTAAGGGGTCATATATGAGTTTTTTCAAAATATTTTAATAAGTTTCAATAAGAACTAAACAAGAAAATTATTAAAAATGTAAACATAGTTGATTATAAAAAATGTTTCAAGCCCTTTTTGTCATAATTTCAAAAAAAAAGTAATAGCTAAATATTAGTAGTTCATGCTGTGCTGGACAAATCGAGTGAGTGTCATGCACGCTATAACAGCAGTTATGCTTGGTTATTGCTCAGCCAGCAATTAAAAACTCTTTTAAAACTTTTTGCTGTTACAACTTCAGTCCAAAGTAAACCCCATGTGTTTGCAATTATGTTGAAAAGAAAACGCTCTCTTAAAGGATGTTTAGCAAATTTTTTGTAATTCTTAAAGCAATCCCTCTTAAACAGTTTTTATCAAGTGGAAAGCATTTTTCACTGTTAATCTCTAAATACCGTGCATAAGTTTGTATAATGCTATCAAATCTTTTTCTAATCTCAGTTAGAGTTGTCAAACCTAAAGCAATAGATTGATCTTCATATTTGAGACTGCTAATTGATGAAATGAGTTTTTTTGCTCTGTGTTGTATTTTTTCACTCGCATTACAGTCTCCTTTTATATAAGGAGACCAAACCAGAGTTCAAGAAGTGAACAAATGAATCTTAAATAAAGAGATCTCATAAGTTAAGACAATAAGACAATAAAGTCTTAAAAACGACTTCTTTATTTGCCTTAGCATTTGATTTGCTTTGCTAATTGCCATAGTTACCTGATTTTTCCATTTAAGATTTGCAGAAAATACAAGATTATTAATCAGACTCAGAATCATGAAGTCGTATACCATTAATGAAAAGTAGATCATTTTTATTGGTGGAGCCATAATGTATTACAGTGCAACTTGTTTATGTATGGAGCCATAATGTATTACAGTGCAACTTGTTTAACAGTACACTTGTTTTTCCGCGCAGCGGCCTTGTTCGTCGAGGTTCATGTTTCGGAGTTATAGAGTTGAGAGAGGGTTATAACCACTATTAAGTAGCCTCCTCATCTGTAGTGGCCTTCTTGGCCTTGAGGAGGTGAATAACAAAAAAAAAACAAAAAAAAAAAAACAAAACTTGTTTATGTTTAATTTTGGAAACCATTGAGTGCATTAAAATGCTTTAAGTTATTGTGGATGTCTTTGACACGAGAATCTTAATTTACTATAGATATCTTTTATATTTACTATATATTTACTATAGATATCTAGGTATAGGTATCTTCTTTAATCCTTTAATCTAAACAACAACAGCATCAATTGGAATTATTACAAATAATTTTTAATGTTTAATATTATTAAATCGATTATTTTAAATAGATTAGTTATGCATGAAATATTCTTTATGAAATCGTGTTGATGTTCTGTTATCAAATTGTTTTTGTAAATTTGTAAAATTTCAATTTTGTCAAGAATAATAACATCTGGTTACTTGCATACTATGAAGTGAGGGAAACTGGTCCATAATAAACTGGAACTGCTTTATTACCTATTTTGAAAAGAAAAGATGTATTTGCAGACTTAAATCGAATTGGTAGTTGGCTAGAAGCTAATGATTCTCTGAAGATTAATGTTAAAAGACTGAGTGAATATTAAAAAACAATTGCTATTTCTCAGCATTTTTGGAGTAATTGCTCAGCTTTATTTGAATAAAAATTTGAGCAAAATTACTCAAACTTTTATTCTCATAAAACTGAGCAATTCCTCTAAAAATGCTGAGTAAAAGCAATTGGTTTTATTTATTCACCCAGCCTAAAGGAAGTGAAAACACCTCTGCAGAGTTCTTTAGCATGACAGGGTGAAGCTTGGTAGGCCTGAAAATTTTATTTTCATTAAGACTCTAAAGCCTGTTCAAAACATCATTTTAATTGATTTCCTTAGAAGAAAGATCAGAAATTTTTTTAGCACAATTGTTAACTGTTCGCTCAAACTTAGGAGGAGCACTCTTGGCTTCAATAACAAATATTTCTTGAAAACATTTTTTTAAATATTAGCAATATCAACTTGATCTTGTGAAATATGTCCCATCTTTTCATAAAGCTTTTATTGAATCTTTTACCACTAACTGATTATTAGCATATAAATATACAAACAATCTGATTGTCAGTCTTATATAAATTAACAATCTTAACAAACAATCTTGTTATAAAAAAGTGCTAGTAAATTGAAAGTCTTATAAATTTTATTATAATTTATTTTTTTGAAAACAAATTTATAACAGCTCACAGGTATAAGTTTTATTTTGCTTTTAGATCGTAATGAAAAAATATTACCAAAAGTCTTTTAGTGGTGTTACCAAGCACAAACTGGATCTATTGCATAAACAATTCCGAATACAGTTTTAAAAATCAAATCAAATAAAATCCCACGTCATTTAATGTGATACTAAAGATATGTCTATGAATTATTACTAATAGAAGATATAATTCTATTAGACCAATTTATCATGAGGAAAATTAAAATCTCCCATAATTAAAACATTTTTGAACCCTCTTTTATCAACATAATTTCTAGCTTCTTTTAAAACTAAATCAAAAGCAGCAACATCAATAAAACCAATTAGGGTATAGAGGCAACCAACTAAATATTTATCTTTACAAAAGAACACCACAACCCAGACTAGCTCAATTTTGTTTTAACTAAACTGAATTTTTTTGAGCTCATATAAATCAATGGAACTTACTAAATGAAGGCATAAACCACCTCTCTTTAACAATCACATCAATCTTTTCCTATTAAATGCCTTGCTGATATCAATGAGTGCTTCATGCATATTTAAGTCATCAACAAGTACTTAAAAATAATTTCAAAATAAGAATGGACATAAAAGTGTTATAAATTTTATAAGTTCAAATTGGTTACTAGTCCCAATGAAACTTTTGCTAAAACATTAAACAAAAGTGTGTATTAAAACTTTGAAGAAAATTCTTACCAAAGCAATTGGACAATAATAAGCAGAGCAAGGGATATTACCATTCTTATCTTTAACAAGAGGAGAAGTAACCGAATCTGCAGCATCAATAGGCATGTATCCATGACAAAACACAGAGAAAAAACACAATGGTATTAAATTAAAGTAATTAGTGCAAGCATGAAGATAACGCGCTCCAACTTTGATAAACCAACTTTTTTTAACTCCAACTCCAACAAGTTTTTTTTTTTTTTTTTTAAACATCTTCGCTTCCAACAAGGCTGCAAGCAGCCACTAATTAAAGTTGGAAGTTACTGAAAGAGAAAAGATGTTAAAACCTGTCAGTTATTACTGACAGATAAAACGATAAAACCTGTCAGTTATTACTGTTAGCAAATCAGCTGTAGAACGAGATGATCGAAATCCATATTGATGGTCAGAAAGTTAGTTATTAGATTCAAGATGAGAAATTAAGTGTTTGTAAATTAAAGATTCAAAAACCTTGCTTATGATAGGAAGAAGACTTATGGGACGGTAGTTAGACAAATCGGATCGCTCTTCAGAATTTTTGAAGATAGGAATAACAGACGCCGCTTTCCAGCAGGCTGGAAAGCAAGACTCTGATAAGCACTTGTTGAATAGTTTTGAGAGTATAGATGAAAGCTCCGGAGAACACTTCTGCAAGACAATAACAGGTATGTTGTCTCGGCCACAAGTTGTAGAAGAGTCTAGGCAGGAAGTCACTTTAGATACAGATGCTGGAGTAATATAAATGTCAAGCAATTGATCAACCTGTTTGTTGGCAATATCAGGTAGAACACAACTAGTGGAATCAAGAGATGAAATTGATGAAAAGTTTTTAGCAAACAATTCGGCTTTGTCTTTAGGTGAGGTGACGAAGTCTGAACCATACAAGAGAGGTGGAACTATAGATTTGCCCTTATTATTGATATTATTAAAGATTCTCCAGAAGTCACGAGAGCCTAATTTTTGAGATGAGATACAAGATTTCATGAACTGAGAATAGCGGGTTTTGGCGTTAGACAAAACCTTTTTATAATTGTTTCTAGCAGTAATAAACAGATGTCTGTTTTCTGGAGAATTGTTTTGTTGATAAATATGGAAGTAACGGTTTCGATTGGCAATCGCAGCAGCACAGTGTGAAGAAAACCATGGAGGAGAGTGAGGCTTGACCTGGAATTGTCAAGAGGGAATAAAGATTCCATGCCAGCCTGAATCCACGAAGTTATGCAAGAAGCACATTTGTCGACAGGAAGAGGAAAGATTTCTATTCAAGGGCCATCACGAAGAAAATCACGAAAAGAATCCCAGTCAGCTTTACTGTAGTTGTAAGAGGTTCGATAATAGGGGGATTCAGGTGATGAAGAAGAAAGAAATATTAGTTTTAGAGAGATCAAACTGTGATCAGAAGAACCTAAGGGTGAATGTGGAGAAACTGAGCACTGACTAGGATCAGAAACAAGACATAAGTCGAGTAGAGAAGGTAAATGATTCAGGTTGTCAGGAAAGCGAGTTGGAAAGTTGACTAATTGAGTTAGGGATTGAGAAAAGCAAAAGTTGTGGGCTTTAATGCCTGCCAAATCACTGACATTAGAGCCCATTAGAGCCAAGCCATTCAGAGTGGTGAGCATTAAAGTCACCAACAACAACTATG
Organism: Hydra vulgaris; assembly: GCF_038396675.1. Lineage (NCBI taxonomy): Eukaryota > Metazoa > Cnidaria > Hydrozoa > Anthoathecata > Hydridae > Hydra > Hydra vulgaris. The sequence goes on from NC_088929.1 coordinate 44,871,527, forward strand.
TTAGCAGATGGATAAAGAGAGAGGGCTTGGTCAATATGATCAGAAATAACGCCAAAAAGTGTGCAGTCTTGAGATGAAGGAAAGCGATATAGAACAAAGAGAAAGGCAATAGAGTGAAGTGGTGCTAAACGAAAGCACATAAAAGAATAGTCTGTGGATTCAAACCTAGTTCACGACAAATGGGTGAATTCTTACGAATGTAAATGCCCAGGCCAAGCATGTGACTATTGGAGTCTTTACGAATTAGAGGAAGATAACCATCAACACTAAGATCACAAGATGAGATAGCCGAACTCAAATTAGTCTCACAAAGAGCAAGTAGGTCTGGTGGGCTTTGCAAGGGATGAGGCTCAACGGAAGAAAGGTTGCTTCGAAGACCGCGAATATTAGTGAATGATAGGTTTAGAGAACTTGGTGATGATGATGTTTTTTTGTGTTTTATAGGTTTTGGTACTTTATTCATTTTTAAATTAGATTGAAGAACTTGACTAAAAGCATAGATAGTACTCAGAACACTGCTTAATAGCCCAAGCAATTGCCTCATTACTACTAATAAACCCTAAGCCATAACAAAGGGCTCCAAATGTGGCCTCCGCAATGCACACCAAAAGTACAAACAGGGACACCTTCCATGCGCAACATGGCACTGTTAAATACTTTGATATTTTTCAGCTGTTGATGGAATCAGCCCCTCTGAGAGCTACCACAGAGTTTGGGAAACCTGACTACCAGCCGGCCTCAGAACCATAAAACTGAGTTTTAGAACTGTACCCTCATTAGGAGATAATAGAATGAGTTGCCTAGTCATAAAAACAGAGACACAAGCAAAACCCATGCATTGAGTCAAGAAGATCCAGCATTCAACATCCTAAACTGGAAACAATGTATTAAAATACATCTGCACCAGCCTAATAGATGAAGAAGGGGTGCGAGGCTGGTCAACAGATAGAATCTGTTTACCCCTTAAGTGGTCAACTTTTTTTTCATTAGTCATAAGTTTAATGATAGGTTGAATCTCATTGGGATTAATAAGATTGGCATTATTTTTGAGAAGTTTACAATGATTAAGTATGAAGGTATCATTTATACAGCATGTCAGGTTGAGTTAAATAGGGCGTGATAATGGTTATGCCATAAATGACATATATAACCAGTATCAGAGAAAATAAAAGGGAGGCTGTATTTATCACTTTATATATGGGTTACAAGGGCCAGATGTTAATATAGTTCTTATATGCTAAACTGTTTGTCAACCTTTTGGCTTTTATGACATCTTTTTGTTTTATAGTGACGAATGGCATATTTATACAAATATCTTGAATTTTTAAAAAGATTGAATATTGGGCTAAACTTTGGTTTGTTGAAGTTACATCTTATACAGAATACATCTTTAACAGTCTTATGAATATCATTTACATAAAATGGTGTAACTTGGTATAGGTTGCCTTTTTCTCAAAACTAGGTTTAGAAAGGTTAAGAAAGTTAGAGGAAGATTTAGTAAGACAGCCATAGTAAATTTAGGAGATATCAGGTTTAAATAAATAATCAAACATCAAGGGCAAGTGATCATAAAAATTGATAGAATGAAGTTTGTTAAAAGATTATTACATGGAGATGGAAATTGTGGATCACAATTAAAGTCACTAATAATGGCAAATTTAAAACTTATATCTGAAATAAGAACTGATAGGCAACCAAGGTATTCAGAGCATTTATCAACATTCTCATTTGAGTCAAAAGGCTTGCATATGTGTATAGTAGTTAACTTATCAGAAAAATTATTTACAAGTAAGATAGCAACAGGCCAAGAATTATCAATAGTAATAACTCGAGTCTAGTTATTATTAAGAAGTTGGGTTTGTGTATCATTAACAAGATATTAGGTTTATTTGTACTTTTTACTATTAAGTGTAAACTGTTCTTTAAAATTATGCAGTTTTACAGTCTTAAATTAAAATAAGAAACATTTGAGCTCAGTAGCCATTTTATTAATCAGTTCAGCTAAGTAAATAGTATGGGTATCAGGTTCAACAGAGTGAGAACTAGCAAAATTGGAGTTGCTATTGACATTTATCGGATTACCTATACCATAAAGCTTAAGAATGTCAGCCTGGATCTGGTGCATCTGCTGTGATAAAGTTGTGGCCTATATAGAAATTAGTGTCTACAACTTAAAGACAAAATATGTTTTTTGCATGAAATTCAGGACATACTATAAATTAGCGTCATTGGGTGAAATAATGTCAAGCATCAGTGTGCAGATTTTAATCTTTTTTGTTTTTTTTATCAGGACATTTGTGATTTAACACTTGCTTGATTCGGTTTTCTTTTTTAATAAAATCTAATGATAAGTGAGTAGAAAGAGCAGTATCAGTTTCTGCATCAGTAAAGAAGGGAGAGATGATCCTAACAATTACACCAAAAAGAACAACTATAACTTTGTTGAAGACATAACATAAATACTCATTAACAGTCATAGGATCTATACATAAGACTGTGTCACTGAAGCACTTTAGCATGTACAGATACAAGTTATTTAAATATATTTTACTAGAAACTCAGAAATCATAGAATGGAATTATGAGCTAAACTTTTGTGGCACATTTATTGAACTTAATTAGATATAGCGTAAGACAAACATTTTGTTATGATGTTTCATTTTTAAAATGTATATAAACTTATATTATTTTTAATAAGAAAGCTCAATTAATCAGTCACTTTCTTTTGTTTTTTCTTTTTATTCTGATTCACTCCCCACCAGACTGCAAGCAATATATATATATATATATATATATATATATATATATATATGTACATATATATATATATATATATATATATATATATATATATTATATATATATATATATATATATATATATATATATATATATATATATATATATATATATATATATATATATATATATATATATATATATATATATATATATATATGTATATATATATAATATATATATAAATATATATATTGTTTGATTTAGTGTTGTATTAAAATAATACAAAACTCTTGTTCGTTGAAAAGTGCTCGATATTTAGGAAATTTATTTTGATTATATATAAATTTCAAAACAGAGCGATTTATAATTATAATTAAAAACGATAAAGAAAAAACTTTTATTATGAAACTTTAAGTTTCATGCCTAATGGCAATCATCAGCCATATTACAAAATTAAAAATTAAACTTTAAAATTACAAATAGAATTACGGTGGCATGAGTACTAATGATTCCATGGAAACAAAATTTTAAATGTTTTGAAAGTTTAACGCGATGTAAACATGACGTAAACCAACCAGGGTCAATCTTCGGTATCAAAAGAGGAAATAAGGAACTTATTTTTGTGCTGCACTTTGATATTATTTCACTCCTTGTATTTAATAGGTTTTCTCCTTTGTATATCAAAATTTGGAACTTCTCGTTTAAACAATGGTTACAAACTCTTGCTGTTGGG